>NW_024430579.1:0-141331 GCF_017639785.1 Mesocricetus auratus
TGAGATTGGGTCCCCAGCTGGGACCACCCGCCCATCACCCATCCCCCGCCATCTTCGGGGCCGCTCCCGGCTTCTAGAAGAGCCGTCTACACAGGAAAGAGATCAGCCCTTCCAAGACCCCAACCCAGCGAGCCCAGCTTCTGGTGAGATTGGGTCTCTGGCTGGGACCACCCGCCCATCCCCCATCCCCCGCCATCTTCGGGGCCGCTCCCGGCTTCCAGAAGAGCTGCCCACACAGGAAAGAGATCAGCCCCTCCAAGACCCCAACCCAGCGAGCCCAGCTTCAGGTGAGATTGGCTCCCCTATTGGGACCACCCGCCCATCACCCATCCCCCTCCACCTTCGGGGCCGCTCCCAGCTTCCAGAAGAGCCGCCCACACAGGAAAGAGATCAGCCCCTCCAAGACCCCAACCCAGCGAGCCCAGCTTCAGGTGAGATTGGGTCCCCGGCTGGGACCACTCACCCATCACCCATCCCCTTCCATCTTCGGGCCGCTCCTGGCTTCCAGAAGAGCCGCCCACACAGGAAAGAGATCAGCCCCTCCAAGACCCCAACCCAGCGAGCCCAGCTTCAGGTGAGATTGGGTCTCTGGCTGGGACCACCCGCCCATCACCCATTCGCCTCCAACTTCGGGGCCACTCACGGCTTCCAGAGGTACCGCCCACACAGGCCCCTCCAAGACCCAACCCAGCGAGGCCAGCTTCAGGTGAGATTGGCTCCCGACTGGGCCACCCGCCCATCACCCATCCGCCTCCATCTTCGGAACCGCTCCCGGCTTCCAGAAGAGCCGCCCACACAGGAAAGAGATCAGCCCCTCCAAGACCCCAACCCAGCGAGCCCAGCTTCAGGTGAGATTGGGTCTCTGGCTGGGACCATCCGCCCATCACCCATTCGCCTCCATCTTCGGGGCCACTCACGGCTTCCAGAGGAACCGCCCACACAGGCCCCTCCAAGACCCCAACCCAGCGAGCCCAGCTTCAGGTGAGATTGGGTCCCCGACTGGGACCACCCGCCCATCACCCATCCCCTCCATCTTCGGGACCGCTCCCGGCTTCCAGAAGAGCCGCCCACACAGGAAAGAGATCAGCCCCTCCAAGACCCCAACCCAGGGAGCCCAGCTTCAGATGGGATTGGGTCTCCGGCTGGAACCACCCGCCCATCAACCTTCACCCTCCAACTTCGGGGCCGCTCCCGGCTTTCAGAAGAACCGCCCACACAGGCCCCTCCAAGACCCAAACCCAGCGAGCCCAGCTTCAGGTGAGGTTGGGTCCCCGGCTGGGACCACCCGCCCATCACCCATCCCCTCCATCTTCGGGGCCGCTCCCGGCTTCCAGAAGAGCTGCCCACACAGGAAAGACATCAGCCCATCCAAGACCCAAACCCAGCGAGCCCAGCTTCAGGTGAGATTGGGTCTCTGGCTGGGACCACCCGCCCATCACCCATCCGCCTCCATCTTCGGGGCCGCTCACGGCTTCCAGAGGAACCGCCCACACAGGCCCCTCCAAGACCCCAACCCAGCGAGCCCAGCTTCAGTTGAGATTGGGTCCCCGGCTGAGACCACCCGCCCATCACCCATCCCCTCCAACTTCGGGCCGCTCCCGGCTTCCAGAAGAGCCGCCCACACAGGAAAGAGATAAGCCCCTACAAGACCCCAACCCAGCGAGCCCAGCTTCAGGTGAGATTGGGTCCCCGGCTGGGACCACCCGCCCATCACCCATCCCCTTCCATCTTCAGGGCCGCTCCCGGCTTCCAGAAGAGCCACCCACACAGGCCCCTCCAAGCCCCCAACCCAGCGAGCACAGCTTCAGGTGAGATTGGGTCCCCGGCTGGGACCACCCGCCCATAACCCATCGCCTTCCATCTTCGGGGCCGCTCCCGGCTTCTAGAAGAGCCGTCCACACAGGAAAGAGATCAGCCCTTCCAAGACCCCAACCCAGCGAGCCCAGCTTCAGGTGAGATTAGGTCCCCGGCTGGGACCACCCACCCATCACCCATCCCCTTCCATCTTCGGGCCGCTCCCGGCTTCAGAAGAGCCGCCCACACAGGAAAGAGATCAGCCCCTCCAAGACCCCAACCCAGCGAGCCCAGCTTCAGGTGAGATTGGGTCTCTGGCTGGGACCACCCGCCCATCACCCATTCGCCTCCATCTTCGGGGCCACTCACGGCTTCCAGAGGAACCGCCCACACAGAGCCCCTCCAAGACCCCAACCCAGCGAGCCCAGCTTCAGGTGAGATTGGCTCCCCGACTGGGACCACCCGCCCATCACCCATCCCCTTCATCTTCGGGACCGCTCCCGGCTTCCAGAAGAGCCGCCCACACAGGAAAGAGATCAGCCCCTCCAAGACCCAAACCAGCGAGCCCAGCTTCAGGTGAGATTGGGTCTCTGGCTGGGACCACCGGCCCATCACCCATCACCCTCAAACTTCGGGCCGCTCCCGACTTCCAGAAGAGCCGCCCACACAGGAAAGAGATCAGCCCCTCCAAGACCCCAACCCAGCGAGCCCAGCTTCAGGTGAGATTGGGTCCCTGGCTGGGACCACCCGCCCATCACCCATCCCCTTCCATCTTCAGGGCCGCTCCCGGCTTCCAGAAGAGCCGCCCACACAGGAAAGAGATCAGCCCCTCCAAGACCCCAACCCAGCGAGCCCAGCTTCAGGTGAGATTGGGTCTCTGGCTGGGACCATCCGCCCATTACCCATCACCCTCCATCTTCGGGCCGCTCCCGGCTTCCAGAAGAGCCGCCCACACAGGAAAGAGATAAGCCCCTACAAGACCCCAACCCAGCGAGCCCAGCTTCAGGTGAGATTGGGTCTCTGGCTGGGACCACCCGCCCATCACCCATCCGCCTCCATCTTCGGGGCCGCTCACGGCTTCCAGAGGAACCGCCCACACAGGCCCCTCCAAGACCCCAACCCAGCGAGCCCAGCTTCAGTTGAGATTGGGTCCCCGGCTGAGACCACCCGCCCATCACCCATCCCCTTCCATCTTCAGGGCCGCTCCCGGCTTCCAGAAGAGCCGCCCACACAGGAAAGAGATAAGCCCCTACAAGACCCCAACCTAGCCAGCCCAGCTTCAGGTGAGATTGGGTCTCTGGCTGGGACCACCCGCCCATCACCCATCACCCTCCATCTTCGGGCCGCCCTCGGCTTCCAGAAGAGCCGCCCACCCAGGAAAGAGTTCAGCCCCTCCAAGACCCCAACCCAGCGAGCCCAGCTTCAGGTGAGATTGGGTCCCAGGCTGGGACCACCCGGCCATCACCCATCCCCTCCATCTTCGGGGCTGCTCCCGGCTTCCAGAAGAGCCACCCACACAGGCCCCTCCAAGCCCCCAACCCAGCGAGCACAGCTTCAGGTGAGATTGGGTCTCTGGCTGGGACCACCCGCCCATAACCCATCCCCTTCCATCTTCGGGGCCACTCCCGGCTTCCAGAAGAGCCACCCACACAGGCCCCTCCAAGCCCCCAACCCAGCGAGCACAGCTTCAGGTGAGATTGGGTCCCCGGCTGGGACCACCCGCCCATCACACATCCCCTCCATCTTCGGGGCCGCTCCCGGCTTCCAGAAGAGCCGCCCACACAGGAAAGAGATCAGCCCTTCCAAGACCCCAACCCAGCGAGCCCAGCTTCAGGTGGGATTGGGTCTCCGGCTGGGACCACCCGCCCATCAACCTTCACCCTCCAACTTCGGGGCCGCTCCCGGCTTCCAGAAGAACCGCCCACACAGGCCCCTCCAAGACCCAAACCCAGCGAGCCCTGCTTCAGGTGAGGTTGGGTCCTCGGCTGGGACCACCCGCCCATCACCCATCCCCCTCCATCTTCGGGGCCGCTCCCGGCTTCCAGAAGAGCCGCCCACACAGGAAAGAGATCAGCCCCTCCAAGACCCCAACCCAGCGAGCCCAGCTTCAGGTGAGATTGGGTCCCCGGCTGGCACCACCCGCCCATCACCCATCCCCTTCCATCTTCAGGGCCGCTCCCGGCTTCCAGAAGAGCCGCCCACACAGGAAAGAGATCAGCCCCTCCAAGACCCCAACCCAGGGAGCCCAGCTTCAGGTGAGATTGGGTCTCTGGCTGGGACCACCTGCCCATCACCCATCACCCTCCATCTTCGGGGCCGCTCCCGGCTTCCAGAAGAGCCGCCCACACAGGAAAGAGATCAGCCCCTCCAAGACCCCAACCCAGCGAGCCCAGCTTCAGGTGAGATTGGGTCCCCGGCTGGGACCACCCGCCCATCACCCATCCCCTCCATCTTCGGGGCCGCTCCCGGCTTCCAGAAGAGCCGCCCACACAGGAAAGAGATCAGCCCCTCCAAGACTCCAACCCAGCGAGCCCAGCTTCAGAAGAGCCGCCCACACAGGAAAGAGATCAGCCCCTCCAAGACCCCAACCCAGCGAGCCCAGCCTCAGGTGAGATTGGGTCTCCGGCTGGGACCACCCGCCCATCACCCATCCCCTCCATCTTCGGGGCCGCTCCCGGCTTCCAGAAGAGCCGCCCACACAGGAAAGAGATCAGCCCCTCCAAGACCCCAACCCAGCGAGCCCAGCTTCAGGTGAGATTGGGTCCCCGGCTGGGACCACCCGCCCATCACCCATCCCCTCCATCTTCGGGGCCGCTCCCGGCTTCCAGAAGAACCGCCCACACAGGCCCCTCCAAGACCCCAACCCAGCGAGCCCAGCTTCAGGTGAGATTGGGTCCCCGGCTGGGACCACCCGCCCATCACCCATCCGCCTCCATCTTCGGGACCGCTCCCGGCTTCCAGAAGAGCCGCCCACACAGGAAAGAGATCAGCCCCTCCAAGACCCCAACCCAGGGAGCCCAGCTTCAGGTGAGATTGGGTCTCCGGCTGGAACCACCCGCCCATCAACCTTCACCCTCCAACTTCGGGGCCGCTCCCGGCTTCCAGAAGAACCGCCCACACAGGCCTCTCCAAGACCCAAACCCAGCGAGCCCAGCTTCAGGTGAGGTTGGGTCCCCGGCTGGGACCACCCGCCCATCACCCATCCCCCTCCATCTTCGGGGCCGCTCCCGGCTTCCAGAAGAACTGCCCACACAGGAAAGACATCAGCCCATCCAAGACCCAAACCCAGCGAGCCCAGCTTCAGTTGAGATTGGGTCTCTGGCTGGGACCACCCGCCCATCACCCATCCGCCTCCCTCTTCGGGGCCGCTCACGGCTTCCAGAGGAAACGCCCACACAGGCCCCTCCAAGACCCCAACCCAGCGAGCCCAGCTTCAGGTGAGATTGGGTCCCCGGCTGAGACCACCCGCCCATCACCCATCCCCTCCATCTTCGGGGCCGCTCCCGGCTTCCAGAAGAGCCGCCCACACAGGAAAGAGATAAGCCCCTACAAGACCCCAACCCAGCGAGCCCAGCTTCAGGTGAGATTGGGTCCCCGGCTGGGACCACCCGCCCATCACCCATCCCCCCATCTTCGGGGCCGCTCCCGGCTTCCAGAAGAGCCGCCCACACAGGAAAGAGATCAGCCCCTCCAAGACCCCAAACCAGCGAGCCCAGCTTCAGGTGAGATTGGGTCCCCGGCTGGGACCACCCACCCATCACCCATCCCCTTCCATCTTCGGGGCCGCTCCCGGCTTCCAGAAGAACCGCCCACACAGGCCCCTACAAGACCCAAACCCAGCGAGCCCAGCTTCAGGTGAGGTTGGGTCCTCGGCTGGGACCACCCGCCCATCACCCATCCCCCTCCATCTTCGGGGCCGCTCCCGGCTTCCAGAAGAGCCGCCCACACAGGAAAGAGATCAGCCCCTCCAAGACCCCAAACCAGCGAGCCCAGCTTCAGGTGAGATTGGGTCTCTGGCTGGGACGACCCGCCCATCACCCATCCCCCCATCTTCGGGGCCGCTCCCGGCTTCTAGAAGAGCCGTCCACACAGGAAAGAGATCAGCCCTTCCAAGACCCCAACCCAGCGAGCCCAGCTTCAGGTGAGATTAGGTCCCCGGCTGGGACCACCCACCCATCACCCATCCCCTTCCATCTTCGGGGCCGCTCCCGGCTTCAGAAGAGCCGCCCACACAGGAAAGAGATCAGCCCCTCCAAGACCCCAACCCAGCGAGCCCAGCTTCAGGTGAGATTGGGTCTCTGGCTGGGACCACCCGCCAATCACCCATTCGCCTCCATCTTCGGTGCCACTCACGGCTTCCAGAGGAACCGCCCACACAGGCCCCTCCAAGACCCCAACCCAGCGAGCCCAGCTTCAGGTGAGATTGGCTCCCCGACTGGGACCACCCGCCCATCACCCATCCCCTCCATCTTCGGGACCGCTCCCGGCTTCCAAAAGAGCTGCCCACACAGGAAAGAGATCAGCCCCTCCAAAACCCAAACCAGCGAGCCCAGCTTCAGGTGAGATTGGGTCTCTGGCTGGGACCACCCGCCCATCACCCATCACCCTCAAACTTCGGGGCCGCTCCCGACTTCCAGAAGAGCCGCCCACACAGGAAAGAGATCAGCCCCTCCAAGACCCCAACCCAGCGAGCCCAGCTTCAGGTGAGATTGGGTCCCCGGCTGGGACCACCCGCCCATCACCCATCCCCTTCCATCTTCAGGGCCGCTCCCGGCTTCCAGAAGAGCCGCCCACACAGGAAAGAGATCAGCCCCTCCAAGACCCCAACCCAGCGAGCCCAGCTTCAGGTGAGATTGGGTCTCTGGCTGGGACCACCCGCCCATCACCCATCACCCTCCATCTTCGGGGCCGCTCCCGGCTTCCAGAAGAGCCGCCCACACAGGAAAGAGATCAGCCCCTCCAAGACCCCAACCCAGCGAGCCCAGCTTCAGGTGAGATTGGGTCCCCGGCTGGGACCACCCGCCCATCACCCATCCCCTTCCATCTTCAGGGCCGCTCCCGGCTTCCAGAAGAGCCGCACACACAGGAAAGAGATCAGCCCCTCCAAGACCCCAACCCAGCGAGCCCAGCTTCAGGTGAGATTGGGTCCCCGGCTGGGACCACCCGCCCATCACCCATCCCCCTCCATGCTCGGGGCCGCTCCCGGCTTCCAGAAGAGCCGCCCACACAGGAAAGACATCAGCCCCTCCAAGACCCCAACCCAGCGAGCCCAGCTTCAGGTGAGATTGGGTCTCTGGCTGGGACCACCCGCCCATCACCCATCCGCCTCCATCTTCGGGTCCGCTCACGGCTTCCAGCGGAACCGCCCACACAGGCCCCTCCAAGACCCCAACCCAGCTAGCCCAGCTTCAGGTGAGATTGGGTCCCCGGCTGAGACCAACCGCCCATCACCCATCCCCTCCATCTTCGGGCCGCTCCCGGCTTCCAGAAGAGCCGCCCACACAGGAAAGAGATAAGCCCCTACAAGACCCCAACCCAGCCAGCCCAGCTTCAGGTGAGATTGGGTCTCTGGCTGGGACCACCCGCCCATCACCCATCACCCTCCATCTTCGGGGCCGCTCCCGGCTTCCAGAAGAGCCGCCCACACAGGAAAGAGATCAGCCCCTCCAAGACCCCAACCCAGCGAGCCCAGCTTCAGGTGAGATTGGGTCCCCGGCTGGGACCACCCGCCCATCACCCATCCCCTCCATCTTCGGGGCCGCTCCCGGCTTCCAGAAGAGCCGCCCACACAGGAAAGAGATCAGCCCCTCCAAGACTCCAACCCAGCGAACCCAGCTTCAGAAGAGCCGCCCACACAGGAAAGAGATCAGCCCCTCCAAGACCCAAAACCAGCGAGCCCATCTTCAGGTGAGATTGGGTCCCCGGCTGGGACCACCCACCCATCACCCATCCCCTTCCACCTTCGGGCCGCTCCCGGCTTCCAGAAGAGCCGCCCACACAGGAAAGAGATCAGCCCCTCCAAGACCCCAACCCAGCGAGCCCAGCTTCAGGTGAGATTGGGTCTCTGGCTGGGACCACCCGCCCATCACCCATCCCCTCCATCTTCGGGGCCGCTCCCGGCTTCCAGAAGAGCCGCCCACACAGGAAAGAGATAAGCCCCTACATGACCCCAACCCAGCGAGCCCAGCTTCAGGTGAGATTGGGTCTCTGGCTGGGACCACCCGCCCATCACCCATCACCCTCCATCTTCGGGGCCGCTCCCGGCTTCCAGAAGAGCCGCCCACACAGGAAAGAGATCAGCCCCTCCAAGACCCCAACCCAGCGAGCCCAGCTTCAGGTGAGATTGGGTCCCCGGCTGGGACCACCCGCCCATCACCCATCCCCTCCATCTTCGGGCCGCTCCCGGCTTCCAGAAGAGCCGCCCACACAGGAAAGAGATCATCCCCTCCAAGACTCCAACCCAGCGTGCCCAGCTTCAGAAGAGCCGCCCACACAGGAAAGAGATCAGCCCCTCCAAGACCCCAAACCAGCGAGCCCATCTTCAGGTGAGATTGGGTCCCCGGCTGGGATCACCCACCCATCACCCATCCCCTTCCATCTTCGGGGCCGCTCCCGGCTTCCAGAAGAGCCGCCCACACAGGAAAGAGATCAGCCCCTCCAAGACCCCAACCCAGCGAGCCCAGCTTCAGGTGAGATTGGGTCTCTGGCTGGGACCACCCGCCCATAACCCATCCCCTCCATCTTCGGGGCCGCTCCCGGCTTCCAGAAGAGCCACCCACACAGGCCCCTCCAAGACCCCAACCCAGCGAGCCCAGCTTCAGGTGAGATTGGGTCTCCGGCTGGGACCACCCGCCCATCACCCTTCACCCTCCATCTTCGGGGCCGCTCCCGGCTTCCAGAAGAACCACCCACACAGGCCCCTCCAAGACCCAAACCCAGCGAGCCCAGCTTCAGGTGAGATTGGGTCCCCGGCTGGGACCACCCGCCCATCACCCATCCCCTCCATCTTCGGGGCCGCTCCCGGCTTCCAGAAGAGCCGCCCACACAGGAAAGAGATCAGCCCCTCCAAGATCCCAACCCAGCGAGCCCAGCTTCAGGTGAGATTGGGTCTCTGGCTGGGACCACCCGCCCATCACCGATCCGCCTCCATCTTCGGGGCCGCTCACGGCTTCCAGAGGAACCGCCCACACAGGCCCCTCCAAGACCCCAACCCAGCGAGCCCAGCTTCAGGTGAGATAGGGTCCCCGGCTGGGACCACCCGCCCATCACCCATCCCCTCCATCTTCGGTGCCGCTCCTGGCTTCCAGAAGAGCTGCCCACACAGGAAAGAGATCAGCCCCTCCAAGACCCCAACCCAGCTAGCCCAGCTTCAGGTGAGATTGGGTCTCTAGCGGGGACCACCCGCCCATCACTCATCCGCCTCCATCTTCAGGGCCGCTCACGGCTTCCAGAAGAACCGCCCACACAGGCCCCTCCAAGACCCCAACCCAGCGAGCCCAGCTTCAGGTGAGATTGGGTCCCCGGCTGGGACCACCCGCCCATCACCCATCCCCTCCATCTTCGGGGCCGCTCCCGGCTTCCAGAAGAGCCGCCCACACAGGAAAGAGATCAGCCCCTCCAAGACCCCAACACAGGGAGCTCAGCTTTAGGTGGGATTGGGTCTCCGGCTGGGACCAGCCGCCCATCAACCTTCACCCTCCAACTTCGGGGCCGCTCCCGGCTTCCAGAAGAGCCGCCCACACAGGAAAGAGATCAGCCCCTCCAAGACCCCAACACAGGGAGCTCAGCTTTAGGTGGGATTGGGTCTCCGGCTGGGTCGACCCGCCCATCAACCTTCACCCTCCAACTTCGGGGCCGCTCACGGCTTCCAGAAGAACCGCCCACACAGGCCCCTCCAAGACCCCAACCCAGCTAGCCCAGCTTCAGGTGAGATTGGGTCTCTAGCGGGGACCACCCGCCCATCACTCATCCGCCTCCATCTTCAGGGCCGCTCCCGGCTTCCAGAAGAACCGCCCACACAGGCCGCTCCAAAACCCAAACCCAGTGAGCCCAGCTTCAGGTGAGGTTGGGTCCTCGGCTGGGACCACCCGCCCATCACCCATCCCCCTCCATCTTCGGGGCCGCTCCCGGCTTCCAGAAGAGCCGCCCACACAGGAAAGAGATCAGCCCCTCCAAGACACCAACCCAGCGAGCCCATCTTCAGGTGAGATTGGGTCTCTGGCTGGGACCACCCGCCCATCACCCAACCTCCCATCTTCGGGGCCGCTCCCGGCTTCTAGAAGAGCCTTCTACACAGGAAAGAGATCAGCCCTTCCAAGACCCCAACCCAGCGAGCCCAGCTTCAGGTGAGATTGGGTCCCCAGCTGGGACCACCCGCCCATCACCCATCCCCCGCCATCTTCGGGCCGCTTCCGGCTTCTAGAAGAGCCGTCTACACAGGAAAGAGATCAGCCCTTCCAAGACCCCAACCCAGCGAGCCCAGCTTCTGGTGAGATTGGGTCTCTGGCTGGGACCACCCGCCCATCCCCCATCCCCCGCCATCTTCGGGGCCGCTCCCGGCTTCCAGAAGAGCTGCCCACACAGGAAAGAGATCAGCCCCTCCAAGACCCCAACCCAGCGAGCCCAGCTTCAGGTGAGATTGGCTCCCGATTGGGACCACCCGCCCATCACCCATCCCCTCCACCTTCGGGGCCGCTCCCAGCTTCCAGAAGAGCCGCCCACACAGGAAAGAGATCAGCCCCTCCAAGACCCCAACCCAGCGAGCCCAGCTTCAGGTGAGATTGGGTCCCCGGCTGGGACCACTCACCCATCACCCATCCCCTTCCATCTTCGGGGCCGCTCCCGGCTTCCAGAAGAGCCGCCCACACAGGAAAGAGATCAGCCCCTCCAAGACCCCAACCCAGCGAGCCCAGCTTCAGGTGAGATTGGGTCTCTGGCTGGGACCACCCGCCCATCACCCATTCGCCTCCATCTTCGGGGCCACTCACGGCTTCCAGAGGAACCGCCCACACAGGCCCCTCCAAGACCCAACCCAGCGAGCCCAGCTTCAGGTGAGATTGGCTCCCCGACTGGGACCACCCGCCCATCACCCATCCGCCTCCATCTTCGGAACCGCTCCCGGCTTCCAGAAGAGCCGCCCACACAGGAAAGAGATCAGCCCCTCCAAGACCCCAACCCAGCGAGCCCAGCTTCAGGTGAGATTGGGTCTCTGGCTGGGACCACCCGCCCATCACCCATTCGCCTCCATCTTCGGGGCCACTCACGGCTTCCAGAGGAACCGCCCACACAGGCCCCTCCAAGACCCCAACCCAGCGAGCCCAGCTTCAGGTGAGATTGGGTCCCCGACTGGGACCACCCGCCCATCACCCATCCCCCTCCATCTTCGGGACCGCTCCCGGCTTCCAGAAGAGCCGCCCACACAGGAAAGAGATCAGCCCCTCCAAGACCCCAACCCAGGGAGCCCAGCTTCAGATGGTATTGGGTCTCCGGCTGGAACCACCCGCCCATCAACCTTCACCCTCCAACTTCGGGGCCGCTCCCGGCTTTCAGAAGAACCGCCCACACAGGCCCCTCCAAGACCCAAACCCAGCGAGCCCAGCTTCAGGTGAGGTTGGGTCCCCGGCTGGGACCACCCGCCCATCACCCATCCCCTCCATCTTCGGGGCCGCTCCCGGCTTCCAGAAGAGCTGCCCACACAGGAAAGACATCAGCCCATCCAAGACCCAAACCCAGCGAGCCCAGCTTCAGGTGAGATTGGGTCTCTGGCTGGGACCACCCGCCCATCACCCATCCGCCTCCATCTTCGGGGCCGCTCACGGCTTCCAGAGGAACCGCCCACACAGGCCCCTCCAAGACCCCAACCCAGCGAGCCCAGCTTGAGTTGAGATTGGGTCCCCGGCTGAGACCACCCGCCCATCACCCATCCCCTCCATCTTCGGGGCCGCTCCCGGCTTCCAGAAGAGCCGCCCACACAGGAAAGAGATAAGCCCCTACAAGACCCCAACCCAGCGAGCCCAGCTTCAGGTGAGATTGGGTCCCCGGCTGGGACCACCCGCCCATCACCCATCCCCTTCCATCTTCAGGGCCGCTCCCGGCTTCCAGAAGAGCCGCCCACACAGGAAAGAGATCAGCCCCTCCAAGACCCCAACCCAGCGAGCCCAGCTTCAGGTGAGATTGGGTCCCCGGCTGGCACCACCCGCCCATCACCCATCCCCTTCCATCTTCAGGGCCGCTCCCGGCTTCCAGAAGAGCCGCCCACACAGGAAAGAGATCAGCCCCTACAAGACCCCAACCCAGGGAGCCCAGCTTCAGGTGAGATTGGGTCTCTGGCTGGGACCACCTGCCCATCACCCATCACCCTCCATCTTCGGGGCCGCTCCCGGCTTCCAGAAGAGCCGCCCACACAGGAAAGAGATCAGCCCCTCCAAGACCCCAACCCAGCGAGCCCAGCTTCAGGTGAGATTGGGTCCCCGGCTGGGACCACCCGCCCATCACCCATCCCCTTCCATCTTCGGGGCCGCTCCCGGCTTCCAGAAGAGCCGCCCACACAGGAAAGAGATCAGCCCCTCCAAGACTCCAACCCAGCGAGCCCAGCTTCAGAAGAGCCGCCCACACAGGAAAGAGATCAGCCCCTCCAAGACCCCAACCCAGCGAGCCCAGCTTCAGGTGAGATTGGGTCTCCGGCTGGGACCACCCGCCCATCACCCATCCCCTCCATCTTCGGGCCGCTCCCGGCTTCCAGAAGAGCCGCCCACACAGGAAAGAGATCAGCCCCTCCAAGACCCCAACCCAGCGAGCCCAGCTTCAGTTGAGATTGGGTCCCCGGCTGGGACCACCCGCCCATCACCCATCCCCTCCATCTTCGGGGCCGCTCCCGGCTTCCAGAAGAACCGCCCACACAGGCCCCTCCAAGACCCCAACCCAGCGAGCCCAGCTTCAGGTGAGATTGGGTCCCCGGCTGGGACCACCCGCCCATCACCCATCCCCTCTATCTTCGGGACCGCTCCCGGCTTCCAGAAGAGCCGCCCACACAGGAAAGAGATCAGCCCCTCCAAGACCCCAACCCAGGGAGCCCAGCTTCAGGTGGGATTGGGTCTCCGGCTGGAACCACCCGCCCATCAACCTTCACCCTCCAACTTCGGGGCCGCTCCCGGCTTCCAGAAGAACCGCCCACACAGGCCCCTCCAAGACCCAAACCCAGCGAGCCCAGCTTCAGGTGAGGTTGGGTCCCCGGCTGGGACCACCCGCCCATCACCCATCCCCTCCATCTTCGGGGCCGATCCCGGCTTCCAGAAGAACTGCCCACACAGGAAAGACATCAGCCCATCCAAGACCCAAACCCAGCGAGCCCAGCTTCAGGTGAGATTGGGTCTCTGGCTGGGACCACCCGCCCATCACCCATCCGCCTCCATCTTCGGGGCCGCTCCCGGCTTCCAGAGGAACCGCCCACACAGGCCCCTCCAAGACCCCAACCCAGCGAGCCCAGCTTCAGGTGAGATTGGGTCCCCGGCTGAGACCACCCGCCCATCACCCATCCCCTCCATCTTCGGGGCCGCTCCCGGCTTCCAGAAGAGCCGCCCACACAGGAAAGAGATCAGCCCCTCCAAGACCCCAACCCAGCGAGCCCAGCTTCAGGTGAGATTGGGTCTCTGGCTGGGACCACCCGCCCATCACCCATCACCCTCCATCTTCGGGGCCGCTCCCGGCTTCCAGAAGAGCTGCCCACACAGGAAAGAGATCAGCCCCTCCAAGACCCCAACCCAGCGAGCCCAGCTTCAGGTGAGATTGGGTCCCCGGCTGGGACCACCCGCCCATCACCCATCCCCTCCATCTTCGGGGCCGCTCCCGGCTTCCAGAAGAGCCGCCCACACAGGAAAGAGATCAGCCCCTCCAAGACTCCAACCCAGCGAGCCCAGCTTCAGAAGAGCCGCCCACACAGGAAAGAGATCAGCCCCTCCAAGACCCCAACCCAGCGAGCCCAGCTTCAGGTGAGATTGGGTCTCCGGCTGGGACCACCCGCCCATCACCCATCCCCTCCATCTTCGGGGCCGCTCCCGGCTTCCAGAAGAGCCGCCCACACAGGAAAGAGATCAGCCCCTCCAAGACCCCAACCCAGCGAGCCCAGCTTCAGGTGAGATTGGGTCCCCGGCTGGGACCACCCGCCCATCACCCATCACCCTCCATCTTCGGGGCCGCTCCCGGCTTCCAGAAGAGCCGCCCACACAGGAAAGAGATCAGCCCCTCCAAGACCCCAACCCAGCGAGCCCAGCTTCAGGTGAGATTGGGTCCCCGGCTGGGACCACCCGCCCATCACCCATCCCCTTCCATCTTCGGGGCCGCTCCCGGCTTCCAGAAGAGCCGCCCACACAGGAAAGAGATCAGCCCCTCCAAGACCCCAACCCAGCGAGCCCAGCTTCAGGTGAGATTGGGTCTCTGGCTGGGACCACCCGCCCATCACCCATTCGCCTCCATCTTCGGGGCCACTCACGGCTTCCAGAAGAACCGCCCACACGAGGCCCCTCCAAGACCCAACCCAGCGAGCCCAGCTTCAGGTGAGATTGGCTCCCTGACTGGGACCACCCGCCCATCACCCATCCGCCTCCATCTTCTGAACCGCTCCCGGCTTCCAGAAGAGCCGCCCACACAGGAAAGAGATCAGCCCCTCCAAGACCCCAACCCAGTGAGCCCAGCTTCAGGTGAGATTGGGTCTCTGGCTGGGACCACCCGCCCATCACCCATTCGCCTCCATCTTCGGGGCCACTCACGGCTTCCAGAGGAACCGCCCACACAGGCCCCTCCAAGACCCCAACCCAGCGAGCCCAGCTTCAGGTGAGATTGGGTCCCCGACTGGGACCACCCGCCCATCACCCATCCCCTCCATCTTCGGGACCGCTCCCAGCTTCCAGAAGAGCCGCCCACACAGGAAAGAGATCAGCCCCTCCAAGACCCCAACCCAGGGAGCCCAGCTTCAGATGGGATTGGGTCTCCGGCTGGAACCACCCGCCCATCAACCTTCACCCTCCAACTTCGGGGCCGCTCCCGGCTTTCAGAAGAACCGCCCACACAGGCCCCTCCAAGACCCAAACCCAGCGAGCCCAGCTTCAGGTGAGGTTGGGTCCCCGGCTGGGACCACCCGCCCATCACCTATTCCCCTCCATCTTCGGGGCCGCTCCCGGCTTCCAGAAGAGCTGCCCACACAGGAAAGACATCAGCCCATCCAAGACCCAAACCCAGCGAGCCCAGCTTCAGGTGAGATTGGGTCTCTGGCTGGGACCACCCGCCCATCACCCATCTGCCTCCATCTTCGGGGCCGCTCACGGCTTCCAGATGAACCGCCCACACAGGCCCCTCCAAGACCCCAACCCAGCGAGCCCAGCTTCAGGTGAGATTGGGTCCCCGGCTGAGACCACCCGCCCATCACCCATCCCCTCCATCTTCGGGCCGCTCCCGGCTTCCAGAAGAGCCGCCCACACAGGAAAGAGATAAGCCCCTACAAGACCCCAACCCAGCGAGCCCAGCTTCAGGTGAGATTGGGTCCCCGGCTGGGACCACCCGCCCATCACCCATCCCCTTCCATCTTCAGGGCCGCTCCCGGCTTCCAGAAGAGCCGCCCACACAGGAAAGAGATCAGCCCCTCCAAGACCCCAACCCAGCGAGCCCAGCTTCAGGTGAGATTGGGTCCCCGGCTGGCACCACCCGCCCATCACCCATCCCCTTCCAACTTCAGGGCCGCTCCCGGCTTCCAGAAGAGCCGCCCACACAGGAAAGAGATCAGCCCCTCCAAGACCCCAACCCAGCGAGCCCAGCTTCAGGTGAGATTGGGTCTCTGGCTGGGACCACCCGCCCATCACCCATCACCCTCCATCTTCGGGGCCGCTCCCGGCTTCCAGAAGAGCCGCCCACACAGGAAAGAGATCAGCCCCTCCAAGACCCCAACCCAGCGAGCCCAGCTTCAGGTGAGATTGGGTCCCCGGCTGGGACCACCCGCCCATCACCCATCCCCTCCATCTTCGGGGCCACTCCCGGCTTCCAGAAGAGCCGCCCACACAGGAAAGAGATCAGCCCATCCAAGACCCCAACCCAGCGAGCCCAGCTTCAGGTGAGATTGGGTCCCCGGCTGGGACCACCCGCCCATCACCCATCCCCTCCATCTTCAGGGCCGCTCCCGGCTTCCAGAAGAACCGCCCACACAGGTCCCCTCCAAGACCCCAACCCAGCGAGCCCAGCTTCAGGTGAGATTGGGTCCCCGGCTGGGACCACCCGCCCATCACCCATCCCCCTCCATCTTCGGGACCGCTCCCGGCTTCCAGAAGAGCCGCCCACACAGGAAAGAGATCAGCCCCTCCAAGACCCCAACCCAGGGAGCCCAGCTTCAGGTGGGATTGGGTCTCCGGCTGGAACCACCCGCCCATCAACCTTCACCCTCCAACTTCGGGGCCGCTCCCGGCTTCCAGAAGAACCGCCCACACAGGCCCCTCCAAGACCCCAACCCAGCGAGCCCAGCTTCAGGTGAGGTTGGGTCCCCGGCTGGGACCACCCGCCCATCACCCATCCCCTCCATTTCGGGGCCGCTCCCGGCTTCCAGAAGAGCTGCCCACACAGGAAAGACATCAGCCCATCCAAGACCCAAACCCAGCGAGCCCAGCTTCAGGTGAGATTGGGTCTCTGGCTGGGACCACCCGCCCATCACCCATCCGCCTCCATCTTCGGGGCCGCTCATGGCTTCCAGAGGAACCGCCCACACAGGCCCCTCCAAGACCCCAACCCAGCGAGCCCAGCTTCAGGTGAGATTGGGTCCCCGGCTGAGACCACCCGCCCATCACCCATCCCCTCCATCTTCGGGGCCGCTCCCGGCTTCCAGAAGAGCCGCCCACACAGGAAAGAGATAAGCCCCTACAAGACCCCAACCCAGCGAGCCCAGCTTCAGGTGAGATTGGGTCCCCGGCTGGGACCACCCGCCCATCACCCAACCCTTCCATCTTCAGGGCCGCTCCCGGCTTCCAGAAGAGCCGCCCACACAGGAAAGAGATCAGCCCCTCCAAGACCCCAACCCAGCGAGCCCAGCTTCAGGTGAGATTGGGTCCCCGGCTGGCACCACCCGCCCATCACTCATCCCCTTCCATCTTCAGGGCCGCTCCCGGCTTCCAGAAGAGCCGCCCACACAGGAAAGAGATCAGCCCCTCCAAAACCCAAACCCAGCGAGCCCATCTTCAGGTGAGATTGGGTCTCTGGCTGGGACCACCCGCCCATCACCCATCACCCTCAAACTTCGGGGCCGCTCCCGACTTCCAGAAGAGCCGCCCACACAGGAAAGAGATCAGACCCTCCAAGACCCCAACCCAGCGAGCCCAGCTTCAGGTGAGATTGGGTCCCCGGCTGGGACCACACGCCCATCACCCATCCCCTCCATCTTCGGGGCCGCTCCCGGCTTCCAGAAGAGCCGCCCACACAGGAAAGAGATCAGCCCCTCCAAGACCCCAACCCAGGGAGCCCAGCTTCAGGTGAGATTGGGTCTCCGGCTGGAACCACCCGCCCATCAACCTTCACCCTCCAACTTCGGGGCCGCTCCCGGCTTCCAGAAGAACCGCCCACACAGGCCCCTCCAAGACCCAAACCCAGCGAGCCCAGCTTCAGGTGAGATTGGGTCCCCGGCTGGGACCACCCGCCCATCACCCATCCCCTCCATCTTCGGGGCCGCTCCCGGCTTCCAGAAGAGCTGCCCACACAGGAAAGAGATCAGCCCCTCCAAGACCCCAACCCAGCGAGCCCAGCTTCAGGTGAGATTGGGTCTCTGGCTGGGACCACCCGCCCATCACCCATCCGCCTCCATCTTCGGGGCCGCTCCCGGCTTCCAGAAGAACCGCCCACACGAAAGAGATCAGCCCTCCAAGACCCCAACCCAGCGAGCCCAGCTTCAGGTGAGATTGGGTCCCCGGCTGGGACCACCTGCCCATCACCCATCCCCTCCATCTTCGGGGCCGCTCCCGGCTTCCAGAAGAGCCGCCCACACAGGAAAGAGATCAGCCCCTCCAAGACCCCAACCCAGCGAGCCCAGCTTCAGGTGAGATTGGGTCCCCGGCTGGGACCACCCGCCCATCACCCATCCCCTTCCATCTTCAGGGCCGCTCCCGGCTTCCAGAAGAGCCGCCCACACAGGAAAGAGATCAGGCCCTCCAAGACCCCAACCCAGCGAGCCCAGCTTCAGGTGAGATTGGGTCCCCGGCTGGGACCACCCGCCCATCACCCATCCCCTCCATCTTCAGGGCCGCTCCCAGCTTCCAGAAGAGCCGCCCACACAGGAAAGAGATCAGCCCTCCAAGACCCCAACCCAGCGAGCCCAGCTTCAGGTGAGATTGGGTCCCCGGCTGGGACCACCCGCCCATCACCCATCCCCTCCATCTTCTGGGCCGCTCCCGGCTTCCAGAAGAGCCGCCCACACAGGAAAGAGATCAGCCCCTCCAAGACTCCAACCCAGCGAGCCCAGCTTCAGAAGAGCCGCCCACACAGGAAAGAGATCAGCCCCTCCAAGACCCCAACCCAGCGAGCCCAGTTTCAGGTGAGATTGGGTCCCTGGCTGGGACCACCCGCCCATCACCCATCCGCCTCCATCTTCGGGGCCGCTCCCGGCTTCCAGAAGAACCGCCCACACAGGCCCCTCCAAGACCCCAACCCAGCGAGCCCAGCTTCAGGTGAGATTGGGTCCCCGGCTGGGACCACCCGCCCATCACCCATCCCCTCCATCTTCGGGGCCGCTCCCGGCTTCCAGAAGAACCGCCCACACAGGCCCCTCCAAGACCCCAACCCAGCGAGCCCAGCTTCAGGTGAGATTGGGTCCCCGGCTGGGACCACCCGCCCATCACCCATCCCCTCCATCTTCGGGGCCACTCCCGGCTTCCAGAAGAGCTGCCCACACAGGAAAGAGATCAGCCCCTCCAAGACTCCAACCCAGCGAGCCCAGATTCAGAAGAGCCGCCCACACAGGAAAGAGATAAGCCCCTCCAAGACCCCAACCCAGCGAGCCCAGCTTCAGGTGAGATTGGGTCCCCGGCTGGGACCACCCGCCCATCACCCATCCCCCTCCATCTTCGGGGCCGCTCCCGGCTTCCAGAAGAACCGCCAAAACAGGAAAGAGATCAGCCCCTCCAAGACCCCAACCCAGGGAGCCCAGCTTCAGGTGAGATTGGGTCTCTGGCTGGGACCACCCGCCCATCACCCATTCGCCTCCATCTTCGGGGCCACTCACGGCTTCCAGAGGAACCGCCCACACAGGCCCCTCCAAGACCCCAACCCAGCGAGCCCAGCTTCAGGTGAGATTGGCTCCCCGACTGGGACCACCCGCCCATCACCCATCCCCTCCATCTTCGGTACCGCTCCCGGCTTCCAGAAGAGCCGCCCACACTGGAAAGATATCAGCCCCTCCAAGACCCCAACCCAGCGAGCCCAGCTTCAGGTGAGATTGGGTCTCTGGCTGGGACCACCCGCCCATCACCCATTCGCCTCCATCTTCGGGGCCACTCACGGCTTCCAGAGGAACCGCCCACACAGGCCCCTCCAAGACCCCAACCCAGCGAGCCCAGCTTCAGGTGAGATTGGCTCCCGACTGGGACCACCCGCCCATCACCCATCCCCCTCCATCTTCGGGACCGCTCCCGGCTTCCAGAAGAGCCGCCCACACAGGAAAGAGATCAGCCCCTCCAAGACCCCAACCCAGCGAGCCCAGCTTAAGGTGAGATTGGGTCCCCGGCTGGGACCACCCGCCCATCACCCATCCCCTCCATCTTCGGGGCCGCTCCCGGCTTCCAGAAGAGCCGCCCACACAGGAAAGAGATCAGCCCTTCCAAGACCCCAACCCAGCGAGCCCAGCTTCAGGTGAGATTGGGTCCCCACCTGGGACGACCCGCCCATCACACATCCCCCTCCATCTTCGGGGCCGCTCCTGGCTTCCAGAAGAGCCGCCCACACAGGAAAGAGATCAGCCCCTCCAAGACCCCAACCCAGCGAGCCCAGCTTCAGGTGAGATTGGGTCCCTGGCTGGGACCACCCGCCCATCACCCATCCCCTTCCATCTTCGGGGCCGCTCCCGGCTTACAGAAGAGCCGCCCACACAGGAAAGAGATCAGCCCCTCCAAGACCCCAACCCAGCGAGCCCAGCTTCAGGTGAGATTGGGTCTCTGGCTGGGACCCCCCGCACATCACCCATCACCCTCCAACTTCGGGGCCGCTCCCAGCTTCCAGAAGAGCCGCCCACACAGGAAAGAGATCAGCCCCTCCAAGACCCCAACCCAGCGAGCCCAGCTTCAGGTGAGATTGGGTCCCCGGCTGGGACCACCCACCCATCACCCATCCCCTTCCATCTTCGGGGCCGCTCCCGGCTTCCAGAAGAGCCGCCCACACAGGAAAGAGATCAGCCCCTCCAAGACCCCAACCCAGCGAGCCCAGCTTCAGGTGAGATTGGGTCTCTGGCTGGGACCACCCGCCCATCACCCATCCGCCTCCATCTTCGGGGCCACACACGGCTTCCAGAGGAACTGCCCACACAGGCCCCTCCAAGAGACCAACCCAGCGAGCCCAGCTTCAGGTGAGATTGGGTCCCTGGCTGGGACCACCCGCCCATCACCCATCCCCTTCCATCTTCGGGGCCGCTCCCGGCTTCCAGAAGAGCCGCCCACACAGGAAAGAGATCAGCCCCTCCAAGACCCCAACCCAGCGAGCCCAGCTTCAGGTGAGATTGGGTCTCTGGCTGGGACCCCCCGCACATCACCCATCACCCTCCATCTTCGGGGCCGCTCCCGGCTTCCAGAAAAACCGCCCACACAGGAAAGAGATCAGCCCCTCCAAGACCCCAACCCAGCCAGCCCAGCTTCAGGTGAGATTGGGTCCCCGGCTGGGACCACCCGCCCATCACCCATCCGCCTCCATCTTCGGGGCCGCTCCCGGCTTCCAGAAGAGCCGCCCACACAGGCCCCTCCAAGACCCCAACCCAGCGAGACCAGCTTCAGGTGAGATTGGGTCCCCGGCTGGGACCAACCCGCCCATCACCCATCCCCCTCCATCTTCGGGGCCGCTCCCTGCTTCCAGAAGAGCCGCCCAAACAGGAAAGAGATCAGCCCCTCCAAGACCCCAACCCAGCGAGCCCAGCTTCAGGTGAGATTGGGTCCCCGGCTGGGACCACCCGCCCATCACCCATCCCCCTCCATCTTCGGGGCCACTCCCGGCTTCCAGAAGAACCGCCCACACAGGCCCCTCCAAGACCCCAACCCAGCGAGCCCAGCTTCAGTTGAGATTGGGTCCCCGGCTGGGACCACCCGCCCATCACCCATCCCCTCCATCTTCGGGGCCGCTCCCGGCTTCCAGAAGAGCCGCCCACACAGGAAAGAGATCAGCCCCTCCAAGACTCCAACCCAGCGAGCCCAGCTTCAGAAGAGCCGCCCACACAGGAAAGAGATCAGCCCCTCCAAGACCCCAACCCAGCGAGCCCAGCTTCAGGTGAGATTGGGTCCCCGGCTGGGACCACCCGCCCATCACCCATCCCCTCCATCTTCGGGGCCGCTCCCGGCTTCCAGAAGAGCCGCCCACACAGGAAAGAGATCAGCCCCTCCAAGACCCCAACCCAGCGAGCCCAGCTTCAGGTGAGATTGGGTCTCTGGCTGGGACCCCCGCACATCACCCATCACCCTCCACCTTCGGGGCCGCTCCCAGCTTCCAGAAGAGCCGCCCACACAGGAAAGAGATCAGCACCTCCAAGACCCCAACCCAGCGAGCCCAGCTTCAGGTGAGATTGGGTCTCTGGCTGGGACCCCCCGCACATCACCCATCACCCTCCACCTTCGGGGCCGCTCCCAGCTTCCAGAAGAGCCGCCCACACAGGAAAGAGATCAGCCCCTCCAAGACCCCAACCCAGCGAGCCCAGCTTCAGGTGAGATTGGGTCCCCGGCTGGGACCACCCACCCATCACCCATCCCCTTCCATCTTCGGGGCCGCTCCCGGCTTCCAGAAGAGCCGCCCACACAGGAAAGAGATCAGCCCCTCCAAGACCCCAACCCAGCGAGCCCAGCTTCAGGTGAGATTGGGTCTCTGGCTGGGACCACCCGCCCATCACCCATCCGCCTCCATCTTCGGGGCCACTCACGGCTTCCAGAGGAACTGCCCACACAGGCCCCTCCAAGAGACCAACCCAGCGAGCCCAGCTTCAGGTGAGATTGGGTCCCTGGCTGGGACCACCCGCCCATCACCCATCCCCTTCCATCTTCGGGGCCGCTCCCGGCTTACAGAAGAGCCGCCCACACAGGAAAGAGATCAGCCCCTCCAAGACCCCAACCCAGCGAGCCCAGCTTCAGGTGAGATTGGGTCTCTGGCTGGGACCCCCGCACATCACCCATCACCCTCCATCTTCGGGGCCGCTCCCGGCTTCCAGAAAAACCGCCCACACAGGAAAGAGATCAGCCCCTCCAAGACCCCAACCCAGCGAGCCCAGCTTCTGGTGAGATTGGCTCCTCGACTGGGACCACCCGCCCAACACCCATCCCCCTCCATCTTCGGGACCTCTCCCGGCTTCCAGAAGAGCCGCCCACACAGGAAAGAGATCAGCCCCTCCAAGACCCCAACCCAGCGAGCCCAGCTTCAGGTGAGATTGGGTCTCTGGCTGGGACCCCCCGCACATCACCCATCACCCTCCACCTTCGGGGCCGCTCCCAGCTTCCAGAAGAGCCGCCCACACAGGAAAGAGATCAGCCCCTCCAAGACCCCAACCCAGCGAGCCCAGCTTCAGGTGAGATTGGGTCTCTGGCTGGGACCCCCCGCACATCACCCATCACCCTCCATCTTCGGGGCCGCTCCCGGCTTCCAGAAAAACCGCCCACACAGGAAAGAGATCAGCCCCTCCAAGACCCCAACCCAGCCAGCCCAGCTTCAGGTGAGATTGGGTCCCCGGCTGGGACCACCCGCCCATCACCCATCCGCCTCCATCTTCGGGGCCGCTCCCGGCTTCCAGAAGAGCCGCCCACACAGGCCCCTCCAAGACCCCAACCCAGCGAGACCAGCTTCAGGTGAGATTGGGTCCCCGGCTGGGACCAACCCGCCCATCACCCATCCCCTCCATCTTCGGGGCCGCTCCCTGCTTCCAGAAGAGCCGCCCAAACAGGAAAGAGATCAGCCCCTCCAAGACCCCAACCCAGCGAGCCCAGCTTCAGGTGAGATTGGGTCCCCGGCTGGGACCACCCGCCCATCACCCATCCCCCTCCATCTTCGGGGCCACTCCCGGCTTCCAGAAGAACCGCCCACACAGGCCCCTCCAAGACCCCAACCCAGCGAGCCCAGCTTCAGTTGAGATTGGGTCCCCGGCTGGGACCACCCGCCCATCACCCATCCCCCTCCATCTTCGGGGCCGCTCCCGGCTTCCAGAAGAGCCGCCCACACAGGAAAGAGATCAGCCCCTCCAAGACTCCAACCCAGCGAGCCCAGCTTCAGAAGAGCCGCCCACACAGGAAAGAGATCAGCCCCTCCAAGACCCCAACCCAGCGAGCCCAGCTTCAGGTGAGATTGGGTCCCCGGCTGGGACCACCCGCCCATCACCCATCCCCCTCCATCTTCGGGGCCGCTCCCGGCTTCCAGAAGAGCCGCCCACACAGGAAAGAGATCAGCCCCTCCAAGACCCCAACCCAGCGAGCCCAGCTTCAGGTGAGATTGGGTCTCTGGCTGGGACCCCCCGCACATCACCCATCACCCTCCACCTTCGGGGCCGCTCCCAGCTTCCAGAAGAGCCGCCCACACAGGAAAGAGATCAGCACCTCCAAGACCCCAACCCAGCGAGCCCAGCTTCAGGTGAGATTGGGTCTCTGGCTGGGACCCCCCGCACATCACCCATCACCCTCCACCTTCGGGGCCGCTCCCAGCTTCCAGAAGAGCCGCCCACACAGGAAAGAGATCAGCCCCTCCAAGACCCCAACCCAGCGAGCCCAGCTTCAGGTGAGATTGGGTCCCCGGCTGGGACCACCCACCCATCACCCATCCCCTTCCATCTTCGGGGCCGCTCCCGGCTTCCAGAAGAGCCGCCCACACAGGAAAGAGATCAGCCCCTCCAAGACCCCAACCCAGCGAGCCCAGCTTCAGGTGAGATTGGGTCTCTGGCTGGGACCACCCGCCCATCACCCATCCCCTCCATCTTCGGGGCCACTCACGGCTTCCAGAGGAACTGCCCACACAGGCCCCTCCAAGAGACCAACCCAGCGAGCCCAGCTTCAGGTGAGATTGGGTCCCTGGCTGGGACCACCCGCCCATCACCCATCCCCTTCCATCTTCGGGGCCGCTCCCGGCTTACAGAAGAGCCGCCCACACAGGAAAGAGATCAGCCCCTCCAAGACCCCAACCCAGCGAGCCCAGCTTCAGGTGAGATTGGGTCTCTGGCTGGGACCCCCGCACATCACCCATCACCCTCCATCTTCGGGGCCGCTCCCGGCTTCCAGAAAAACCGCCCACACAGGAAAGAGATCAGCCCCTCCAAGACCCCAACCCAGCGAGCCCAGCTTCTGGTGAGATTGGCTCCTCGACTGGGACCACCCGCCCAACACCCATCCCCTCCATCTTCGGGACCTCTCCCGGCTTCCAGAAGAGCCGCCCACACAGGAAAGAGATCAGCCCCTCCAAGACCCCAACCCAGCGAGCCCAGCTTCAGGTGAGATTGGGTCTCTGGCTGGGACCCCCGCACATCACCCATCACCCTCCACCTTCGGGGCCGCTCCCAGCTTCCAGAAGAGCCGCCCACACAGGAAAGAGATCAGCCCCTCCAAGACCCCAATCCAGCGAGCCCAGCTTCAGGTGAGATTGGGTCCCCGGCTGGGACCACCCACCCATCACCCATCCCCTTCCATCTTCGGGGCCGCTCCCGGCTTCCAGAAGAGCCGCCCACACAGGAAAGAGATCAGCCCCTCCAAGACCCCAACCCAGCAAGCCCAGCTTCAGGTGAGATTGGGTCCCCGGCTCGGACCACCCGCCCATCACCCATCCCCTCCATCTTCGGGGCCGCTCCCGGCTTCCAGGAGAGCCGCCCACACAGGAAAGAGATCAGCCCCTCCAAGACCCCAAGCCAGCGAGGCCAGCTTCAGGTGAGATTGGGTCTCTGGCTGGGACCACCCGCCCATCACCCATCCGCCTCCACCTTCGGGGCCGCTCACGGCTTCCAGAAGAACCGCCCACACAGGCCCCTCCAAGACCCCAACCCAGCGAGCGCAGCTTCAGGTGAGATTGGGTCCCCGGCTGGGACCACCCGCCCATCACCCATCCCCTCCAATTCGGGGCCGCTCCCGGCTTCCAGAAGAACCGACCACACAGGCCCCTCCAAGACCCCAACCCAGCGAGCCCAGCTTCAGGTGAGATTGGGTCCCCGGCTGGGACCACCCGCCCATCACCCATCCCCCTCCACCTTCGGGGCCGCTCCCAGCTTCCAGAAGAGCTGCCCACACAGGAAAGAGATCAGCCCCTCCAAGACTCCAACCCAGCGAGCCCAGATTCAGAAGAGCCGCCCACACAGGAAAGAGATAAGCCCCTCCAAGACCCCAACCCAGCGACCCCAGCTTCAGGTGAGATTGGGTCCCCGGCTGGGACCACCCGCCCATCACCCATCCCCTCCATCTTCGGGCGCTCCCGGCTTCCAGAAGAACCGCCCAAACAGGAAAGAGATCAGCCCCTCCAAGACCCCAACCCAGCGAGCCCAGCTTCAGGTGAGATTGGGTCTCTGGCTGGGACCACCCGCCCATCACCCATTCGCCTCCATCTTCGGGGCCACTCACGGCTTCCAGAGGAACCGCCCACACAGGCCCCTCCAAGACCCCAACCCAGCGAGCCCAGCTTCAGGTGAGATTGGCTCCCCGACTGGGACCACCCGCCCATCACCCATCCCCCTCCATCTTCGGGACCGTTCCCGGCTTCCAGAAGAGCCGCCCACACAGGAAAGAAATCAGCCCCTCCAAGACCCCAACCCAGCGAGCCCAGCTTCAGGTGAGATTGTGTCTCTGGCTGGGACCACCCGCCAATCACCCATTCGCCTCCATCTTCGGGGCTGCTCACGGCTTCCAGAGGAACCGCCCACACAGGCCCCTCCAAGACCCCAACCCAGCGAGCCCAGCTTCAGGTGAGATTGGATCCCCGACTGGGACCACCCGCCCATCACCCATCCCCCTCCATCTTCGGGACCGCTCCCGGCTTCCAGAAGAGCCGCCCACACAGGAAAGAGATCAGCCCCTCCAAGAACCCAACCCAGCGAGCCCAGCTTCAGGTGAGATTGGGTCTCTGGCTGGGACCACCCGCCCATCACCCATCACCCTCAAACTTCGGGGCCGCTCCCGGCTTCCAGAAGAGCCGCCTACACAGGAAAGACATCAGCCCCTCCAAGACCCCAACCCAGCGAGCCCAGCTTCAGGTGAGATTGGGTCCCCGGCTGGGACCACCCGCCCATCACCCATCCCCTCCATCTTCGGGGCCGCTCCCGGCTTCCAGAAGAGCCGCCCACACAGGAAAGAGATCAGCCCATCCAAGACCCCAACCCAGGGAGCCCAGCATCAGGTGGGATTCGGTCTCCGGCTGGGACAACCCGCCCATCAACCTTCACCCTCCAACTTCGGGGCCGCTCCCGGCTTCCAGAAGAACCGCCCACACAGGCCCCTCCAAGATCCAAACCCAGCGAGCCCAGCTTCAGGTGAGGTTGGGTCCCAGGCTGGGACCACCCGCCCATCACCCATCCCCTCCATCTTCGGGGCCGCTCCCGGCTTCCAGAAGAGCCGCCCACACAGGAAAGACATCAGCCCCTCCAAGACCCCAACCCAGGGAGCCCAGCTTCAGGTGAGATTGGGTCTCTGGCTGGGACCACCCGCCCATCACCCATCAGCCTCCATCTTCGGGGCCGCTCACGGCTTCCAGAAGAACCGCCCACACAGGCCCCTCCAAGACCCAAACCCAGCGAGCCCAGCTTCAGGTGAGGTTGGGTCCCCGGATGGGACCACCCGCCCATCACCCATCCCCCTCCATCTTCGGGGCCGCTCCCGGCTTCCAGAAGAGCCGCCCACACAGGAAAGACATCAGCCCCTCCAAGACCCCAACCCAGCGAGCCCAGCTTCAGGTGAGATTGGGTCTCTGGCTGGGGCCACCCGCCCATCACCCATCCGCCTCCATCTTCGGGGCCGCTCACGGCTTCCAGAGGAACCGCCCACACCGGCCCCTCCAAGACCCCAACCCAGCGAGCCCAGCTTCAGGTGAGATTGGGTCCCCGGCTGGGACCACCCACCCATCACCCATACCCTCCATCTTCGGGGCAACTCCCGGCTTCCAGAAGAGCCGCCCACACAGGAAAGAGATCAGCCCCTCCAAGACCCCAACCCAGGGAGCCCAGCTTCAGGTGAGATTGGGTCTCTGGCTGGGACCACCCGCCCATCACCCATCACCCTCCAACTTCGGGGCCGCTCCCGGCTTCCAGAAGAACCGCCCACACAGGCCCCTCCAAGACCCCAACCCAGCGAGCCCAGCTTCAGGTGAGATTGGGTCCCCTGCTGGGACCACCCGCCCATCACCCATCCCCTTCCATCTTCAGGGCCGCTCCTTGCTTCCAGAAGAGCCGCCCACACAGGAAAGAGATCAGCCCCTCCAAGACCCCAACCCAGCGAGCCCAGCTTCAGGTGAGATTGGGTCCCCGGCTGGGACCACCCGCCCATCACCCATCCCCCTCCATCTTCGGGGCCGCTCCCGGCTTCCAGAAGAGCCGCCCACACAGGAAAGAGATCAGCCACTCCAAGACTCCAACCCAGCGAGCCCAGCTTCAGAAGAGCCGCCGACACAGGAAAGAGATCAGCCCCTCCAAGACCCCAACCCAGCGAGCCCAGCTTCTGGTGAGATTGGGTCCCCGGCTGGGACCACCCGCTCATCACCCATCCCCCTCCATCTTCGGGGCCGCTCCCGGCTTCCAGAAGAGCCGCCCACACAGGCCCCTCCAAGACCCCAACCCAGCGAGCCCAGCTTCAGTTGAGATTGGGTCCCCGGCTGGGACCACCCGCCCATCACCCATCCCCCTCCATCTTCGGGGCCGCTCCCGGCTTCCAGAAGAGCCGCCCACACAGGAAAGAGATCAGCCCCTCCAAGACTCCAACCCAGCGAGCCCAGCTTCAGAAGAGCCGCCCACACAGGAAAGAGATCAGCCCCTCCAAGACCCCAACCCAGCGAGCCCAGCTTCAGGTGAGATTGGGTCCCCGGCTGGGACCACCCGCCCATCACCCATCCCCCTCCATCTTCGGGGCCGCTCCCGGCTTCCAGAAGAGCCGCCCACACAGGAAAGAGATCAGCCCCTCCAAGACCCCAACCCAGCGAGCCCAGCTTCAGGTGAGATTGGGTCTCTGGCTGGGACCCCCCGCACATCACCCATCACCCTCCACCTTCGGGGCCGCTCCCAGCTTCCAGAAGAGCCGCCCACACAGGAAAGAGATCAGCACCTCCAAGACCCCAACCCAGCGAGCCCAGCTTCAGGTGAGATTGGGTCTCTGGCTGGGACCCCCCGCACATCACCCATCACCCTCCACCTTCGGGGCCGCTCCCAGCTTCCAGAAGAGCCGCCCACACAGGAAAGAGATCAGCCCCTCCAAGACCCCAACCCAGCGAGCCCAGCTTCAGGTGAGATTGGGTCCCCGGCTGGGACCACCCACCCATCACCCATCCCCTTCCATCTTCGGGCCGCTCCCGGCTTCCAGAAGAGCCGCCCACACAGGAAAGAGATCAGCCCCTCCAAGACCCCAACCCAGCGAGCCCAGCTTCAGGTGAGATTGGGTCTCTGGCTGGGACCACCCGCCCATCACCCATCCGCCTCCATCTTCGGGGCCACTCACGGCTTCCAGAGGAACTGCCCACACAGGCCCCTCCAAGAGACCAACCCAGCGAGCCCAGCTTCAGGTGAGATTGGGTCCCTGGCTGGGACCACCCGCCCATCACCCATCCCCTTCCATCTTCGGGGCCGCTCCCGGCTTACAGAAGAGCCGCCCACACAGGAAAGAGATCAGCCCCTCCAAGACCCCAACCCAGCGAGCCCAGCTTCAGGTGAGATTGGGTCTCTGGCTGGGACCCCCCGCACATCACCCATCACCCTCCATCTTCGGGGCCGCTCCCGGCTTCCAGAAAAACCGCCCACACAGGAAAGAGATCAGCCCCTCCAAGACCCCAACCCAGCGAGCCCAGCTTCTGGTGAGATTGGCTCCTCGACTGGGACCACCCGCCCAACACCCATCCCCCTCCATCTTCGGGACCTCTCCCGGCTTCCAGAAGAGCCGCCCACACAGGAAAGAGATCAGCCCCTCCAAGACCCCAACCCAGCGAGCCCAGCTTCAGGTGAGATTGGGTCTCTGGCTGGGACCCCCCGCACATCACCCATCACCCTCCACCTTCGGGGCCGCTCCCAGCTTCCAGAAGAGCCGCCCACACAGGAAAGAGATCAGCCCCTCCAAGACCCCAACCCAGCGAGCCCAGCTTCAGGTGAGATTGGGTCTCTGGCTGGGACCCCCCGCACATCACCCATCACCCTCCATATTCGGGGCCGCTCCCGGCTTCCAGAAAAACCGCCCACACAGGAAAGAGATCAGCCCCTCCAAGACCCCAACCCAGCCAGCCCAGCTTCAGGTGAGATTGGGTCCCCGGCTGGGACCACCCGCCCATCACCCATCCGCCTCCATCTTCGGGGCCGCTCCCGGCTTCCAGAAGAGCCGCCCACACAGGCCCCTCCAAGACCCCAACCCAGCGAGACCAGCTTCAGGTGAGATTGGGTCCCCGGCTGGGACCAACCCGCCCATCACCCATCCCCCTCCATCTTCGGGGCCGCTCCCTGCTTCCAGAAGAGCCGCCCAAACAGGAAAGAGATCAGCCCCTCCAAGACCCCAACCCAGCGAGCCCAGCTTCAGGTGAGATTGGGTCCCCGGCTGGGACCACCCGCCCATCACCCATCCCCCTCCATCTTCGGGGCCACTCCCGGCTTCCAGAAGAACCGCCCACACAGGCCCCTCCAAGACCCCAACCCAGCGAGCCCAGCTTCAGTTGAGATTGGGTCCCCGGCTGGGACCACCCGCCCATCACCCATCCCCCTCCATCTTCGGGGCCGCTCCCGGCTTCCAGAAGAGCCGCCCACACAGGAAAGAGATCAGCCCCTCCAAGACTCCAACCCAGCGAGCCCAGCTTCAGAAGAGCCGCCCACACAGGAAAGAGATCAGCCCCTCCAAGACCCCAACCCAGCGAGCCCAGCTTCAGGTGAGATTGGGTCCCCGGCTGGGACCACCCGCCCATCACCCATCCCCTCCATCTTCGGGGCCGCTCCCGGCTTCCAGAAGAGCCGCCCACACAGGAAAGAGATCAGCCCCTCCAAGACCCCAACCCAGCGAGCCCAGCTTCAGGTGAGATTGGGTCTCTGGCTGGGACCCCCCGCACATCACCCATCACCCTCCACCTTCGGGGCCGCTCCCAGCTTCCAGAAGAGCCGCCCACACAGGAAAGAGATCAGCACCTCCAAGACCCCAACCCAGCGAGCCCAGCTTCAGGTGAGATTGGGTCTCTGGCTGGGACCCCCGCACATCACCCATCACCCTCCACCTTCGGGGCCGCTCCCAGCTTCCAGAAGAGCCGCCCACACAGGAAAGATATCAGCCCCTCCAAGACCCCAACCCAGCGAGCCCAGCTTCAGGTGAGATTGGGTCCCCGGCTGGGACCACCCACCCATCACCCATCCCCTTCCATCTTCGGGGCCGCTCCCGGCTTCCAGAAGAGCCGCCCACACAGGAAAGAGATCAGCCCCTCCAAGACCCCAACCCAGCGAGCCCAGCTTCAGGTGAGATTGGGTCTCTGGCTGGGACCACCCGCCCATCACCCATCCGCCTCCATCTTCGGGGCCACTCACGGCTTCCAGAGGAACTGCCCACACAGGCCCCTCCAAGAGACCAACCCAGCGAGCCCAGCTTCAGGTGAGATTGGGTCCCTGGCTGGGACCACCCGCCCATCACCCATCCCCTTCCATCTTCGGGGCCGCTCCCGGCTTACAGAAGAGCCGCCCACACAGGAAAGAGATCAGCCCCTCCAAGACCCCAACCCAGCGAGCCCAGCTTCAGGTGAGATTGGGTCTCTGGCTGGGACCCCCCGCACATCACCCATCACCCTCCATCTTCGGGGCCGCTCCCGGCTTCCAGAAAAACCGCCCACACAGGAAAGAGATCAGCCCCTCCAAGACCCCAACCCAGCGAGCCCAGCTTCTGGTGAGATTGGCTCCTCGACTGGGACCACCCGCCCAACACCCATCCCCCTCCATCTTCGGGACCTCTCCCGGCTTCCAGAAGAGCCGCCCACACAGGAAAGAGATCAGCCCCTCCAAGACCCCAACCCAGCGAGCCCAGCTTCAGGTGAGATTGGGTCTCTGGCTGGGACCCCCCGCACATCACCCATCACCCTCCACCTTCGGGGCCGCTCCCAGCTTCCAGAAGAGCCGCCCACACAGGAAAGAGATCAGCCCCTCCAAGACCCCAATCCAGCGAGCCCAGCTTCAGGTGAGATTGGGTCCCCGGCTGGGACCACCCACCCATCACCCATCCCCTTCCATCTTCGGGGCCGCTCCCGGCTTCCAGAAGAGCCGCCCACACAGGAAAGAGATCAGCCCCTCCAAGACCCCAACCCAGCAAGCCCAGCTTCAGGTGAGATTGGGTCCCCGGCTCGGACCACCCGCCCATCACCCATCCCCCTCCATCTTCGGGGCCGCTCCCGGCTTCCAGGAGAGCCGCCCACACAGGAAAGAGATCAGCCCCTCCAAGACCCCAAGCCAGCGAGGCCAGCTTCAGGTGAGATTGGGTCTCTGGCTGGGACCACCCGCCCATCACCCATCCGCCTCCATCTTCGGGGCCGCTCACGGCTTCCAGAAGAACCGCCCACACAGGCCCCTCCAAGACCCCAACCCAGCGAGCGCAGCTTCAGGTGAGATTGGGTCCCCGGCTGGGACCACCCGCCCATCACCCATCCCCCTCCAATTCGGGGCCGCTCCCGGCTTCCAGAAGAACCGACCACACAGGCCCCTCCAAGACCCCAACCCAGCGAGCCCAGCTTCAGGTGAGATTGGGTCCCCGGCTGGGACCACCCGCCCATCACCCATCCCCCTCCACCTTCGGGGCCGCTCCCAGCTTCCAGAAGAGCTGCCCACACAGGAAAGAGATCAGCCCCTCCAAGACTCCAACCCAGCGAGCCCAGATTCAGAAGAGCCGCCCACACAGGAAAGAGATAAGCCCCTCCAAGACCCCAACCCAGCGACCCCAGCTTCAGGTGAGATTGGGTCCCCGGCTGGGACCACCCGCCCATCACCCATCCCCCTCCATCTTCGGGGCGCTCCCGGCTTCCAGAAGAACCGCCCAAACAGGAAAGAGATCAGCCCCTCCAAGACCCCAACCCAGCGAGCCCAGCTTCAGGTGAGATTGGGTCTCTGGCTGGGACCACCCGCCCATCACCCATTCGCCTCCATCTTCGGGGCCACTCACGGCTTCCAGAGGAACCGCCCACACAGGCCCCTCCAAGACCCCAACCCAGCGAGCCCAGCTTCAGGTGAGATTGGCTCCCCGACTGGGACCACCCGCCCATCACCCATCCCCCTCCATCTTCGGGACCGTTCCCGGCTTCCAGAAGAGCCGCCCACACAGGAAAGAAATCAGCCCCTCCAAGACCCCAACCCAGCGAGCCCAGCTTCAGGTGAGATTGGGTCTCTGGCTGGGACCACCCGCCAATCACCCATTCGCCTCCATCTTCGGGGCTGCTCACGGCTTCCAGAGGAACCGCCCACACAGGCCCCTCCAAGACCCCAACCCAGCGAGCCCAGCTTCAGGTGAGATTGGATCCCCGACTGGGACCACCCGCCCATCACCCATCCCCCTCCATCTTCGGGACCGCTCCCGGCTTCCAGAAGAGCCGCCCACACAGGAAAGAGATCAGCCCCTCCAAGAACCCAACCCAGCGAGCCCAGCTTCAGGTGAGATTGGGTCTCTGGCTGGGACCACCCGCCCATCACCCATCACCCTCAAACTTCGGGGCCGCTCCCGGCTTCCAGAAGAGCCGCCTACACAGGAAAGACATCAGCCCCTCCAAGACCCCAACCCAGCGAGCCCAGCTTCAGGTGAGATTGGGTCCCCGGCTGGGACCACCCGCCCATCACCCATCCCCTCCATCTTCGGGGCCGCTCCCGGCTTCCAGAAGAGCCGCCCACACAGGAAAGAGATCAGCCCATCCAAGACCCCAACCCAGGGAGCCCAGCATCAGGTGGGATTCGGTCTCCGGCTGGGACAACCCGCCCATCAACCTTCACCCTCCAACTTCGGGGCCGCTCCCGGCTTCCAGAAGAACCGCCCACACAGGCCCCTCCAAGATCCAAACCCAGCGAGCCCAGCTTCAGGTGAGGTTGGGTCCCAGGCTGGGACCACCCGCCCATCACCCATCCCCCTCCATCTTCGGGGCCGCTCCCGGCTTCCAGAAGAGCCGCCCACACAGGAAAGACATCAGCCCCTCCAAGACCCCAACCCAGGGAGCCCAGCTTCAGGTGAGATTGGGTCTCTGGCTGGGACCACCCGCCCATCACCCATCCGCCTCCATCTTCGGGGCCGCTCACGGCTTCCAGAAGAACCGCCCACACAGGCCCCTCCAAGACCCAAACCCAGCGAGCCCAGCTTCAGGTGAGGTTGGGTCCCCGGATGGGACCACCCGCCCATCACCCATCCCCTCCATCTTCGGGGCCGCTCCCGGCTTCCAGAAGAGCCGCCCACACAGGAAAGACATCAGCCCCTCCAAGACCCCAACCCAGCGAGCCCAGCTTCAGGTGAGATTGGGTCTCTGGCTGGGGCCACCCGCCCATCACCCATCCGCCTCCATCTTCGGGGCCGCTCACGGCTTCCAGAGGAACCGCCCACACCGGCCCCTCCAAGACCCCAACCCAGCGAGCCCAGCTTCAGGTGAGATTGGGTCCCCGGCTGGGACCACCCACCCATCACCCATACCCTCCATCTTCGGGGCAACTCCCGGCTTCCAGAAGAGCCGCCCACACAGGAAAGAGATCAGCCCCTCCAAGACCCCAACCCAGGGAGCCCAGCTTCAGGTGAGATTGGGTCTCTGGCTGGGACCACCCGCCCATCACCCATCACCCTCCAACTTCGGGGCCGCTCCCGGCTTCCAGAAGAACCGCCCACACAGGCCCCTCCAAGACCCCAACCCAGCGAGCCCAGCTTCAGGTGAGATTGGGTCCCCTGCTGGGACCACCCGCCCATCACCCATCCCCTTCCATCTTCAGGGCCGCTCCTTGCTTCCAGAAGAGCCGCCCACACAGGAAAGAGATCAGCCCCTCCAAGACCCCAACCCAGCGAGCCCAGCTTCAGGTGAGATTGGGTCCCCGGCTGGGACCACCCGCCCATCACCCATCCCCCTCCATCTTCGGGGCCGCTCCCGGCTTCCAGAAGAGCCGCCCACACAGGAAAGAGATCAGCCACTCCAAGACTCCAACCCAGCGAGCCCAGCTTCAGAAGAGCCGCCGACACAGGAAAGAGATCAGCCCCTCCAAGACCCCAACCCAGCGAGCCCAGCTTCAGGTGAGATTGGGTCCCCGGCTGGGACCACCCGCTCATCACCCATCCCCCTCCATCTTCGGGGCCGCTCCCGGCTTCCAGAAGAGCCGCCCACACAGGAAAGAGATCAGCCCCTCCAAGACCCCAACCCAGCAAGCCCAGCTTCAGGTGAGATTGGGTCTCTGGCTGGGACCACCCGCCCATCACCCATCCGCCTCCATCTTCGGGGCCGCTCACGGCTTCCAGAAGAACCGCCCACACAGGCCCCTCCATGAACCCAACCCAGCGAGCCCAGCTTCAGTTGAGATTGGGTCCCCGGCTGGGACCACCCGCCCATCACCCATCCCCCTCCATCTTCGGGGCCGCTCCCGGCTTCCAGAAGAACCGCCCACACAGGCCCCTCCAAGACCCCAACCCAGCGAGCCCAGCTTAAGGTGAGATTGGGTCCCCGGCTGGGACCACCCGCCCATCACCCATCCCCCTCCAATTCGGGGCCGCTCCCGGCTTCCAGAAGAACCGCCCACACAGGCCCCTCCAAGACCCCAACCCAGCGAGCCCAGCTTCAGGTGAGATTGGGTCCCCGGCTGGGACCACCCGCCCATCACCCATCCCCCTCCACCTTCGGGGCCGCTCCCAGCTTCCAGAAGAGCTGCCCACACAGGAAAGAGATCAGCCCCTCCAAGACTCCAACCCAGCGAGCCCAGATTCAGAAGAGCCGCCCACACAGGAAAGAGATAAGCCCCTCCAAGACCCCAACCCAGCGAGCCCAGCTTCAGGTGAGATTGGGTCCCCGGCTGGGACCACCCGCCCATCACCCATCCCCCTCCATCTTCGGGGCGCTCCCGGCTTCCAGAAGAACCGCCCAAACAGGAAAGAGATCAGCCCCTCCAAGACCCCAACCCAGCGAGCCCAGCTTCAGGTGAGATTGGGTCTCTGGCTGGGACCACCCGCCCATCACCCATTCGCCTCCATCTTCGGGGCCACTCACGGCTTCCAGAGGAACCGCCCACACAGGCCCCTCCAAGACCCCAACCCAGCGAGCCCAGCTTCAGGTGAGATTGGCTCCCCGACTGGGACCACCCGCCCATCACCCATCCCCCTCCATCTTCGGGACCGTTCCCGGCTTCCAGAAGAGCCGCCCACACAGGAAAGAAATCAGCCCCTCCAAGACCCCAACCCAGCGAGCCCAGCTTCAGGTGAGATTGTGTCTCTGGCTGGGACCACCCGCCAATCACCCATTCGCCTCCATCTTCGGGGCTGCTCACGGCTTCCAGAGGAACCGCCCACACAGGCCCCTCCAAGACCCCAACCCAGCGAGCCCAGCTTCAGGTGAGATTGGATCCCCGACTGGGACCACCCGCCCATCACCTATCCCCCTCCATCTTCGGGACCGCTCCCGGCTTCCAGAAGAGCCGCCCACACAGGAAAGAGATCAGCCCCTCCAAGAACCCAACCCAGCGAGCCCAGCTTCAGGTGAGATTGGGTCTCTGGCTGGGACCACCCGCCCATCACCCATCACCTGTGGGAACACCAGACCTTGAGCAGAGACCCACTTCCCCTTCTGCCTGGGAGTTGGCAGCTGTAAGACAATCTAAAGACATGTTTGCTAAAAACAATACAATGCCTGGGGGCATTAAGTTCCTGGAAAAGGCCTGCCTACAGAAACCACCCTGACCTCGACCTTGTCCAAAGACTAACCGCCTCTTCTGCCACGCCCAGATCAGTTTCTGGGGGTCAGAGCAGAACCAGCCAGGGTAGAGGAGAGAGCAGAAGCTTCTCTGGTGGGAGCCTTTCTTAGGAAGTTTTCTTGAACCTTTTTGGAGCCTGTTTAAAGTTTTCTTTATATCATTGAACGAGTCTCTGTGTTTTCAATACCCGACACCCTCCACACGTTCTCGGACACAGGCCGCGCAGCAGACGTGACAATTGGAGGTCCCACTGAGATCGTGAAAGCGAGGTAAGTGGACGGGGTTAAGAAACTATGGGGAATAGTTCCGGGAAGCTAGAATCATTGCAGTATCAACTAAAAAGTTACTTAAAGAACATGGGACTGCAGTCAAGTCTAAAACCCTAGAAGGCTTTCTAAAATCGATCGAACGAGCCAGTCCATGGTTCATTACTGGGGAAGCTTAAATATTCCAGATTGGGAGGAGGTTCGCCGTGATCTTCATAGACTTTTACGAAAAGAGGGATCTGAGTCCTTGCCCCCTATGACATTCTCCTTATGGAGATTAGTGAGGGGAGCACTTTTAACAGATAAGGTTCGTCACCGCCAGGTAGTTCAGGACACAAAAGAGGCTTTTTAGAGTTACAAGAGACTGAGACTCAAGCCTCCTTGAGTTCAGGGGCAGAGAGTGATGATGAAGAGACCGTGACTGAAACTAGAGGCTCCATTGTTAGTGAGGATGAGGAGGAGTCTCTTAGTAACAACAAAAAAACGGGTAGACATCTCCGGGCGCGACCCAAAAGAAGGACTCCGGTCAGAATCGGTTATATCCTTCTCTATCAGACCTAGAAAATGGAAGTAGCTCAGACTCAGACTCGTCACAGTCTGAAAAGGAACGGTTACTTGCTGAGATCGCGACCCTTAAAAAGAACTAAAAAAGATTCTAATTAAGGAAAGACAGGACAGGGAGAGAAACCCTTCCCCATATTCTGAAAAAAGGGACTCCTCCTATGAGATAACCCAGTCCTTCTCAGACCTGGAGGGAAGACCAAGAGGAGGGGTCCAATGCTGCCCGGTGGTGGCCCCAGTAATGGAAGTTCCAGATCCGAACAATTCTGGACAGGTCATTAGGCGTCATAACCCTTTAAATTTTAAGGATATAAAACAACTTAAAGAGGCAACTTTAAATTATGGAGCACAGGCTCCCTTTACACTTTCCTTAATGGAATCTTTTGCGTCTCTTAATTTGACACCTGGCGATTGGCAGCAGCTTTGCAGAGCAGCTCTGTCGGGGGGAGATTATTTGATTTGGAGAGGTGAGTTTCAGGAAAGATGCAGCCAGACAGCTCAAAGGAATGCACAGGCCGGACAGCCCCAGAGAAATGTGGAGATGCTTACCGGAAGTGGTCAATACGCCACCATTCAGCAGCAAATGCAATATGACATCGCAGTCTATGCCCAAGTGGCAGCAGCGGCCCAAGGAGCTTGGAAAGCATTGCCTTCCAAGGAAGGAGGAGATCATCTGTCCAAAGTCCTTCAAGGACCTTCCGAACCTTTTCAAGACTTCGTAGACCGTCTCAGTCAGGTAGCAGAAAGAATATTTGGGGGCATTGGGCCTGCGATGCCAGTCATAAAGCAGATGGCATTTGAAAATGCAAATAAATATTGTAAGGAAGCCCTTCGCCCCTATCGCAATAAAAGTCTAAATGACTATATTCGGATCTGTAGGGACATTGATGGGAACTTCATCCAGGGCCAAGTGTTAGCTGCTGCTATTCGGCCCCAAGTGGGGAAAGAAAGACCTACTCTGGGAGGGAGAAAAACATGTTTTAGCTGCGGTAGGGAGGGACACTTCCGTAGAGAGTGCCCTCAAAATAGTACTACGGGTCTCAAGAGACCTGGTTTATGCCCCCGTTGCCGAAGGGGATATCATTGGGCCAAAGACTGCTACTCTAAAACTGACTGGGAGGGAAATTTCCTTTCTGCTAATAATAATCAGGGAAACGGGAGGAGGGCCCCGCCCCAGGGCCCCAAAACCAATGTGTACGGGGCAATGACCCCTGCTCTGGGCAGTGGCAGGACTCATTTTCTCCCCAGAGCAACCCCTTCATATCTCAGACCTCCTTAGAGCCACCTCGGGAGTGCAGGATTGGACCTCGCTCCCTCTGCCCGGGCAATCCTAACACCGGAAATGGGGATCCAGGCCCTCCCTACTGGGGTGCATGGGCCATTGCCCCCAGGCACGGTCGGACTACTTTTGGGACGGTCCAGTACTATTCTTCGAGGCATCCAGGTACACCCCGGTGTTATAGACCAGGATAGTGAGGGGGAGATTAAAATAATGACATCAGTGGGCAGTGGGGTTGTTGCCATCCCTGCAGGAGAACGGATTGCTCAGATACTCCTTCTCCCTACAGCTCCTTGTGAGGCTAGAAAAATTAAAGAGAAAAGGGGCAACCAAGGTTTTGGAAGTACCGGCCCGGCAGCATTTTGGGTAGCCACTATGGAGAACCGCCCCCAGCTTACATTAAAGATAGAAGGCAAGTCCTTTAGGGGCGTCTTAGATTCTGGGGCAGATTTCTCTGTCCTCTCAGATAAATTCTGGCCCCCCACCTGGCCGAAAGAGGAAGGGACAGTGACCCTCCAGGGAATAGGACAGGCTGTGCCCCAAAAAGCCTCAGAATCTTAAAGTGGCAAGACTCTGAAGGCCACACAGGGCTTTTCCAGCCATATGTTTTGCCTGGCCTCCCTATTAACCTCTGGGGACGGGACCTCATGCAAGAAATGGGAGTGGTCCTCACCACTCAGGCACCCAAGTCCAAAAGCAGGGGCCCCCAGATGATGCAAGGGAGGGGCTGGAGCCCGGGGAGGGAACTAGGTAAACTAGAACAGGGAGAGGTTTGCCCTGTGGCATCCCTCCCTTTGGAGACCAGGGCCCCAGGGGATAGGAAGGGTTTTGGCCATTTTTGATGAGGGTCACTGTTGCGCCGCCAGCCCCCATACCCATCACATGGCTATCAGATGATCCGGTATGGGTGGAACAGTGGCCCTTACCAGCGGAGAAACTAAGGGCGGCTCACCAGCTAGTTCAAGAACAATTGGAGGCAGGTCATTTGGTTCCTTCCACGTCCCCTTGGAATACCCCTATATTTGTAATAAAAAATCTTCAGGGAAATGGAGGTTACTACAAGACTTGAGGGCCGTGAATGCGACCATGCAGCCTATGGGGGCTCTGCAGCCTGGCCTGCCCGTGCCTGTGGCCATTCCTAAAGACTGGCATTTGATTGTTATTGATTTGAAGGATTGCTTCTTTTCTATTCCCTTGCATTCTCAAGATAGTCCTCGGTTTGCGTTTAGCCTTCCTGCGATTAACTTTAGGGAGCCTGCCCTTCGCTTCCAATGGGTGGTGCTCCCCAAGGGATGGCTAATAGTCCAACTATATGCCAGATTTATGTAGCTGCCTGTTTAGATCCCCTCAGATGTAAGTTTCCTGATCTTTACATTATCCACTACATGGATGATATTCTTTTGGCCGCGGCCGAAGAAAGACAATGTTACATAGCCTTTGCAGAGCTACAGGAACTTCTGGAGGCCCATGGATTTATTTTGGCTCCTGAAAAGATCCAAAAGAGACCCCCTTATACTTATTTGGGTCATCAAATTCAACAAACTGGCCTCCGGCCACAAAGACTCCAAATTGATTGTTCAAATTTAAAAACACTTCATGATTGGCAGAGATTTTTGGGAGAGGTACAGTGGTTTCGCCCTTCTCTTTCTATTAAAACAGGGGCTCTTAAAGCGCTTTATGATATTCTTCCTGGAGATCCTGCTCCAACTTCCCCTAGACAGATTACCCCAGAGGCCAGGGAAGCCCTACAATTGTTGTTAAGAAGTATAGAGCAAGCACACCTTTGGCGTATAGATTATGGGCAGCCCCTTGTTCTAGTTGTACTTTCATCTAGCTTTTCGCCCACTGCCGTGTTCTGGCAGACTGGTCCTATTTATTGGGTACATTTGTCAGCCTCCCTAAGAAGGTAGTGACCCCTTACTATGATCTCATTTTACAATTGTTGTGGAAGGCACACAAGTTTAGCATTCAAACCTTTGGAAAGAGTCCTGATAAAATTATCCTTCCTTATGGTAAGGAGGAGGTGGAACATCTACAGATCTTCCATGATGGGTGGACCCTGTTTATTACATCTACAGGCGCACAGTTTGATAACCAATATCCCAACAGCCCCTTGATGTCTTTTTTCAAACAACACCCTGTGATCTTTCCCAAGATTTTAAAGGAGAACCCTCTAGTTGGAGCTCGCTCAGTCTTTACAGACGGCTCCTCCAAGGGTTTCGCGGTGGTGGTTTCTTCTCAGGTGCAGAAGAGGGTACCCACAGGACAGATGTCAGCACAAGCCGCCGAGTTGTTTGCTTGCTTGATGGCTTTCCAAATGTTTGAGGGAGAGCCCTTTAATTTATATACTGATAGTGTTTATGTTGCCAACATTGTTAGACCTTTAGAAACTTCTCCATATGTTCTTCCAACCTCCCAGGTTCGTTCCTTATTAGTTCAGCTCCAACATCTTATTTGGCAGCGCATCCACCCTGCTTATGTGGGATTTATTCGTGCACATACTAACCTTCCAGGACCCCTTGCCCAGGGAAATGAAATTGCTGACTCCTTGACCCGCCCTAGGGTCTTATTTACTCAGGAGCAGCTGGCCCACCAGCTCCATGAGAGGTATCATCTAAATGCCCGCTCCATTAAATTTCACACTGGGTGCCCCTTATCCATAGCTACACAGATTACCTCTCAGTGCCCTGATTGTGCCCCTTATCATAATTCTCCCAATGAGGGGGTAAATCCCCGGGGCCTCAGGGCCAACCATCTCTGGCAAATGGATGTCACTCACCTGCCACAGGCAGGGAAATTAAAATATATGCATGTCTCTGTGGATACGTATTCTAAACTGATTTTTGCCTCTCTCCACTCAGGAGAGAAGATTAAAGATGTTATTTCTCATTGCCTGCAGGCCTTTGCCTACATGGGCGTACCCGATGCCCTGAAAACGGACAATGGCCCTGCCTATGCCAGCAATCGCTTTGCTGCCTTTTGCAGGGAACATCACATTGTCCATTCTTTTGGTATTCCTCACAACCCCACGGGACAGGCTATTGTGGAGCGCACCCATGCCACTCTCAAACAGTATTTTAAGAAAATAAAAAAGGGGGAGTATGTTACCTCCCCCAATATTCAGTTATCCACCATACTTTACATTTTAAATTTTTTGACCGTAGACCGTAATAATTTGTCTGCTATGGAGAGACATTGGAACAAACCCTCCCAGTCCTTGGGATGGGTCAGATGGAAGGATTTGATTACAGGAAAATGGCAGCCACCCACTCCCCTACTAGCTAGGGTCCGAGGGGCTGTTTGTGTTTTCCCTCCAGGAAGTGAGAAGCCCATTTGGGTCCCCGAACGGTGCATCAGGCATGTCGACCCCAATACTACTCCGGATACTAGGAATGCTCACCATGATAAAGATCCAACCATTGCTGAACACTCAGGTAAGTGAAATATGGGCGTTGGTGAGGATTCCCCCCCCATGTTAATGCCAGTTAGTCATTCCAGCTCCCTGTTCATCAATTTTTATAACACCAATAATACATTGGGAGCGGCTGCTGCCAATGAGATTAAAAAGTCAGAAACTAGACATTCTGAGTTTCCCCTCCTAAGCCTGATACCAGGGTCAGGAAGTAGGGGAATCCAAGAGATTCCCAGCGGCATACGCTTTTAATCCCAACACACCTTTATGCAAGTCCCAGGACAGCCTCCAAACAATACAGAGAAACCCTGACTCAAAAAAAAAATTGGTACTGGTATTAATTAAAGAAAAAGACAAAGACAAAGGTATATGGAATGGAAAATTTTGTTTACATTTAAGTTCTATTTTGTGAGTCATCTCTAAAAACTTTTGGCCAAAAGCCTGGCCTCTCTACCTTGCATCTACAGAGTTACAAGGAGTAGGTACGGCTGTACCCCATGACTGTAGCTCAAATGGAGGAATGATAAAAACATATAGGACTTTTTAACCTTTTTAGTTCAAGGATTGGCTGGAGTTGTTCTTTTACATAGATTTCAATTAAGGAAACTTCATTGCAACAGACTAATCATGACCTAGGGAAAAAGGATGACTAAAAGATGCATGTATGTTCTGAATGTATGGTGTGGCCACACCGGTATGTATGAAATGTGATTGTGAATGCGTGAGTGTGAACTGATTATATGATTAAAAGGATACTTAAATCCCTTCAAAAATAGTTAAGAAGCTACCTAGATTGTGTTAAATATAGCCAAAAGGAACATCCAGCCAGTCTGTTAATGTTTTAACAGAAAAATTTAAGATACAAATGAGGCCTTGTCAGCTAGTGAGAGTTCTACAGGTTAGATTGGGAAAGACTGCTCACAGACTTCAAATAATTTTCAAAAGTTATTTAGTAAGCCCAATTTACCTAGATAGTTAACCAAGGAGGGTAGACAAATCCTTCTACTGTTATGGTCCAGCTTCAACAGTTCAAAAAAGAAAATTTTTTAGAAAATAAAAAAGGGGGAATAATGTCCCCAGTCCCCACATGACTCATCAAATAATACACTCCTCATTTAAAAATTTTATAATGTGAATGCCAGTGAGCTTCAGACAGATTCTGGCATGATGGAACTTGAGCAACCATTGCTCAGATCAAATGGAGACATCCATACACTAGACAGTGGAGAAGACCCTAATTTGGGGTCGAGGGCATGTTTGTGTTTTCTTGCAGGAAAGGAATAGAGCTTCAGCAACTGTCAGACCATTTAGTGAGATGCATGGAGCAGAGAAAAACTGGACCTGAGACCATGGGAGCCTACCTAAGCCAGTTTGAGTGAGATCTCCTAAATCAGTGTTCCTGACCCTTGCTGTCATCGAATCTAGAGCCCAAGAAAGAAAGAAAACAGTCGGTTCGAGATTTCCAGTTTCTCAACAGACCTGCTGCATCAACCTTCCAGACCCATGAGTTTTCATTGTGAAGCCAACAGAAAAAAAAAAGGACCCATTTAAAACACTTGGACATTGGTATGGACTGTGATGAGGGGCAAAAGCCTCTTTTAAGTAATTGAACAGGACATGGTCACTTGAAATATCAGACTTGATGGTTCCTGTTTCTGGAATCACGACTAGGCCAGTGTATTTTTCTAGAGAGGTGCAACTTGTCCTAATGCGACAAAAAGGAGACTTTGACTCAAGTCGCATAATCAGCTGACGTTAAATCAACAAACTGCATCACCACAGGAACAAATTGGTGCTCTGTGGATAGTGCAACAAGCCTATTGTTCATATTTTTCATAATGCTACATGTGTAACATCAATGATTGTACCTAATGTATCTGTGCAAGTGCACTTTCTAAATGCTTTCCTGAGCAGATCTTGGAACAATTGTAACTTTATCAAATTGTAAATCTAAGTCACATGCAGGTTACCCTTGTAACAGAATGTAAATCACGTGTGGATTACCCTTGTAACAGACGAAGGCTGGTAGAATGTTATGGCCCAGATCTGGTGATGGGTACGGTGATGGAGAGGCGCTATGTCAATGGGGGTCCTGGAAATGGTGGCAGTGGCGGTAGGCATTCTGGCTTTATGCCGGGCTCAAACGTGCCTTGTCCCAGAGGCAAGAGATCCGTAACCAAGTATTGCTTAGCCTAGCCCATGGCAATCCCGATAGCCATGAAGGTTGGTTACAGATGATTTAAAGTTGGGGTGCTCTGATGACGGGCCACCTGTGGGGAAGACCCCTCCCGCCTAAGACAGGGGTTCAAGGTCCCCCAATGACGGGAAAGGGAGGGTGACCCTACTTGACCTAAGCCAGGAGTGCCTCATTTAAAAATAAAAAGGGGTGAATTGTGGGAACACCAGACCTTGAGCAGAGACCCACTTCCCCTTCTGCCTGGGAGTTGGCAGCTGTAAGACAATCTAAAGACATGTTTGCTAAAAACAATACAATGCCTGGGGGCATTAAGTTCCTGGAAAAGGCCTGCCTACAGAAACCACCCTGACCTCGACCTTGTCCAAAGACTAACCGCCTCTTCTGCCACGCCCAGATCAGTTTCTGGGGGTCAGAGCAGAACCAGCCAGGGTAGAGGAGAGAGCAGAAGCTTCTCTGGTGGGAGCCTTTCTTAGGAAGTTTTCTTGAACCTTTTTGGAGCCTGTTTAAAGTTTTCTTTATATCATTGAACGAGTCTCTGTGTTTTCAATACCCGACACCCTCCACACGTTCTCGGACACAGGCCGCGCAGCAGACGTGACAATCACCCTCAAACTTCGGGGCCGCTCCCGGCTTCCAGAAGAGCCGCCTACACAGGAAAGAGATCAGCCCCTCCAAGACCCCAACCCAGCGAGCCCAGCTTCAGGTGAGATTGGGTCCCCGGCTGGGACCACCCGCCCATCACCCATCCCCCTCCATCTTCGGGGCCGCTCCCGGCTTCCAGAAGAGCCGCCCACACAGGAAAGAGATCAGCCCCTCCAAGACCCCAACCCAGGGAGCCCAGCATCAGGTGGGATTCGGTCTCCGGCTGGGACCACCCGCCCATCAACCTTCACCCTCCAACTTCGGGGCCGCTCCCGGCTTCCAGAAGAACCGCCCACACAGGCCCCTCCAAGATCCAAACCCAGCGAGCCCAGCTTCAGGTGAGGTTGGGTCCCAGGCTGGGACCACCCGCCTATCACCCATCCCCCTCCATCTTCGGGGCCGCTCCCGGCTTCCAGAAGAGCCGCCCACACAGGAAAGACATCAGCCCCTCCAAGACCCCAACCCAGCGAGCCCAGCTTCAGGTGAGATTGGGTCTCTGGCTGGGACCACCCGCCCATCACCCATCCGCCTCCATCTTCGGGGCCGCTCACGGCTTCCAGAGGAACCGCCCACACCGGCCCCTCCAAGACCCCAACCCAGCGAGCCCAGCTTCAGGTGAGATTGGGTCCCCGGCTGGGACCACCCACCCATCACCCATACCCTCCATCTTCGGGGCAACTCCCGGCTTCCAGAAGAGCCGCCCACACAGGAAAGAGATCAGCCCCTCCAAGACCCCAATCCAGGGAGCCCAGCTTCAGGTGGGATTGGGTCTCCGGCTGGGACCACCCGCCCATCAACCTTCACCCTCCAACTTCGGGGCCGCTCCCGGCTTCCAGAAGAACCGCCCACACAGGACCCTCCAAGACCCCAACCCAGCGAGCCCAGCTTCAGGTGAGATTGGGTCCCCTGCTGGGACCACGCGCCCATCACCCATCCCCTTCCATCTTCAGGGCCGCTCCTTGCTTCCAGAAGAGCCGCCCACACAGGAAAGAGATCAGCCCCTCCAAGACTCCAACCCAGCGAGCCCAGCTTCAGAAGAGCCGCCGACACAGGAAAGAGATCAGCCCCTCCAAGACCCCAACCCAGCGAGCCCAGCTTCAGGTGAGATTGGGTCCCCGGCTGGGACCACCCGCTCATCACCCATCCCCATCCATCTTCGGGGCCGCTCCCGGCTTCCAGAAGAGCCGCCCACAGAGGAAAGAGATCAGCCCCTCCAAGACCCCAACCCAGCGAGCCCAGCTTCAGGTGAGATTGGGTCTCTGGCTGGGACCACCCGCCCATCACCCATCCGCCTCCATCTTCGGGGCCGCTCACGGCTTCCAGAAGAACCGCCCACACAGGCCCCTCCATGACCCCAACCCAGCGAGCCCAGCTTCAGTTGAGATTGGGTCCCCGGCTGGGACCACCCGCCCATCACCCATCCCCCTCCATCTTCGGGGCCGCTCCCGGCTTCCAGAAGAACCGCCCACACAGGCCCCTCCAAGACCCCAACCCAGCGAGCCCAGCTTCAGGTGAGATTGGGTCCCCGGCTGGGACCACCCGCCCATCACCCATCCCCCTCCATCTTCGGGGCCGCTCCCGGCTTCCAGAAGAACCGCCCACACAGGAAAGAGATCAGCCCCTCCAAGACTCCAACCCAGGGAGCCCAGATTCAGAAGAGCCGCCCAAACAGGAAAGAGATAAGCCCCTCCAAGACCCCAACCCAGCGAGCCCAGCTTCAGGTGAGATTGGGTCCCCGGCTGGGACCACCCGCCCATCACCCATCCCCCTCCATCTTCGGGGCCGCTCCCGGCTTCCAGAAGAACCGCCCAAACAGGAAAGAGATCAGCCCCTCCAAGACCCCAACCCAGCGAGCCCAGCTTCAGGTGAGATTGGGTCTCTGGCTGGGACCACCCGCCCATCACCCATTCGCCTCCATCTTCGGGGCCACTCACGGCTTCCAGAGGAACCGCCCACACAGGCCCCTCCAAGACCCCACCCCAGCGAGCCCAGCTTCAGGTGAGATTGGCTCCCCGACTGGGACCACCCGCCCATCACCCATCCCCCTCCATCTTCGGGACCGCTCCCGGCCTTCAGAAGAGCCGCCCACACAGGAAAGAGATCAGCCCCTCCAAGACCCCAACCCAGCGAGCCCAGCTTCAGGTGAGATTGGGTCTCTGGCTGGGACCACCCGCCCATCACCCATTCGCCTCCATCTTCGGGGCCACTCACGGCTTCCAGAGGAACCGCCCACACAGGCCCCTCCAAGACCCCAACCCAGCGAGCCCAGCTTCTGGTGAGATTGGCTCCTCGACTGGGACCACCCGCCCAACACCCATCCCCCTCAATCTTCGGGACCTCTCCCGGCTTCCAGAAGAGCCGCCCACACAGGAAGGAGATCAGCCCCTCCAAGACCCCAACCCAGCGAGCCCAGCTTCAGGTGAGATTGGGTCTCTGGCTGGGACCACCCGCCCATCACCCATCACCCTAAAACTTCGGGGCCGCTCCCGGCTTCCAGAAGAGCCGCCCACACAGGAAAGAGATCAGCACCTCCAAGACCCCAACCCAGCGAGCCCAGCTTCAGGTGAGTTTGGGTCCCCGGCTGGGACCACCCGCCCATCACCCATCTCCCTCCATCTTCGGGGCCGCTCCCGGCTTCCAGAAGAGCCGCCCACACAGGAAAGAGATCAGCCCCTCCAAGACCCCAACCCAGGGAGCCCAGCTTCAGGTGGGATTGGGTCTCCGGCTGGGACCACCCGCCCATCAAACTTCACCCTCCAACTTCGGGGCCGCTCCCGGCTTCCAGAAGAACCGCCCACACAGGCCCCTCCAAGACCCAAACCCAGCGAGCCCAGCTTCAGGTGAGGTTGGGTCCCCCGCTGGGACCACCCGCCCATCACCCATCCGCCTCCATCTTCGGGGCCGCTCACAGCTTCCAGAAGAACCGCCCACACAGGCCCCTCCAAGACCCCAACCCAGCGAGCCCAGCTTCAGGTGAGATTGGGTCCCCGGCTGGGACCACCCGCCCATCACCCATCCCCCTCCATCTTCGGGGCCGCTCCCGGCTTCCAGAAGACCTGCCCACACAGGAAAGAGTTCAGCCCCTCCAAGACTCCAACCCAGCGAGCCCGGATTCAGAAGAGCCGCCCACACAGGAAAGAGATAAGCCCCTCCAAGACCCCAACCCAGCGAGCCCAGCTTCAGGTGAGATTGGGTCCCCGGCTGGGACCACCTGCCCATCACCCATCCCCCTCCATCTTCGGGGCCGCTCCCGGCTTCCAGAAGAACCGCCCAAACAGGAAAGAGATCAGCCCCTCCAAGACCCCAACCCAGCGAGCCCAGCTTCAGGTGAGATTGGGTCTCTGGCTGGGACCACCCGCCCATCACCCATTCGCCTCCATCTTCGGGGCCACTCACGGCTTCCAGAGGAACCGCCCACACAGGCCCCTCCAAGACCCCACCCCAGCGAGCCCAGCTTCAGGTGAGATTGGGTCCCCGGCTGGGACCACCCGCCCATCACCCATCCCCCTCCATATTCGGGACCGCTCCCGGCTTCCAGAAGAGCCGCCCACACAGGAAAGAGATCAGCCCCTCCAAGACCCCACCCCAGCGAGCCCAGCTTCAGGTGAGATTGGGTCCCCGGCTGGGACCACCCGCCCATCACCCATCCCCCTCCATATTCGGGACCGCTCCCGGCTTCCAGAAGAGCCGCCCACACAGGCCCCTCCAAGACCCCAACCCAGCGAGCCCAGCTTCAGGTGAGATTGGCTCCCCGACTGGGACCACCCGCCCATCACCCATCCCCCTCCATCTTCGGGACCGCTCCTGGCTTCCAGGAGAGCCGCCCACACAGGAAAGAGATCAGCCCCTCCAAGACCCCAACCCAGCGAGCCCAGCTTCAGGTGAGATTGGGTCTCTGGCTGGGACCACCCGCCCATCACCCATCCCCCTCCATCTTCGGGGCCGCTCACGGCTTCCAGAAGAACCGCCCACACAGGCCCCTCCAAGACCCCAACCCAGCGAGCCCAGCTTCAGGTGAGATTGGGTCCCCGGCTGGGACCACCCGCCCATCACCCATCCCCCTCCAACTTCGGGGCCGCTCCCGGCTTCCAGAAGAACCGCCCACACAGGCCCCTCCAAGACCCAAACCCAGCGAGCCCAGCTTCAGGTGAGATTGGGTCCCCGGCTGGGACCACCCGCCCATCACCCATCCCCCGCCATCTTCGGGGCCGCTCCTGGCTTCCAGAAGAGCTGCCCACACAGGAAAGAGATCAGCACCTCCAAGACTCCAAACCAGCAAGCCCAGATTCAGAAGAGCCGCCCACTCAGGAAAGAGATAAGCCCCTCCAAGACCCCAACCCAGCGAGCCCAGCTTCAGGTGAGATTGGGTCCCCGGCTGGGACCACCCGCCCATCACCCATCCCCCTCCATCTTCGGGGCCGCTCCCGGCTTCCAGAAGCACCACGCAAACAGGAAAGAGATCAGCCCCTCCAAGAACCCAACCCAGCGAGCCCAACTTCAGGTGAGATTGGGTCTCTGGCTGGGATCACCCGCCCATCACCCATTCGCCTCCATCTTCCGGGCCACTCACGGCTTCCAGAGGAACCGCCCACACAGGCCCCTCCAAGACCCCAACCCAGCGAGCCCAGCTTCAGGTGAGATTGGCTCCCCGACTGGGACCACCCGCCCATCACCCATCCCCCTCCATCTTCGGGACCGCTCCCGGCTTCCAGAAGAGCCGCCCACACAGGAAAGAGATCAGCCCCTCCAAGACCCCAACTCAGCGAGCCCAGCTTCAGGTGAGATTGGGTCTCTGGCTGGGACCACCCGCCAATCACCCATTCGCCTCCATCTTCGGGGCTGCTCACGGCTTCCAGAGGAACCGCCCACACAGGCCCCTCCAAGACCCCAACCCAGCGAGCCCAGCTTCAGGTGAGATTGTCTCCCCGACTGGGACCACCCGCCCATCACCCATCCCCCTCCATCTTCGGGACCGCTCCCGGCTTCCAGAAGAGCCGCCCACACAGGAAAGAGATCAGCCCCTCCAAGACCCCAAGCCAGCGAGCCCAGCTTCAGGTGAGATTGGGTCTCTGGCTGGGACCACCCGCCCATCACCCATCCCCCCCATCTTCGGGGCCGCTCCCGGCTTCTAGAAGAGCCGTCCACACAGGAAAGAGATCAGCCCTTCCAAGACCCCAACACAGCGAGCCCAGCTTCAGGTGAGATTGGGTCCCCAGCTGGGAACACGCGCCCATCACCCATCCCCCTCCATCTTCGGGGCCGCTCCTGGCTTCCAGAAGAGCCGCCCACACAGGAAAGAGATCACCCCCTCCAAGACTCCAACCCAGCGAGCCCAGCTTCAGAAGAGCCGCCGACACAGGAAAGAGATCAGCCCCTCCAAGACCCCAACCCAGCGACCCCAGCTTCAGGTGAGATTGTGTCCCCGGCTGGGACCACCCGCCCATCACCCATCCCCCTCCATCTTCGGGGCCGCTCCCGGCTTCCAGAAGAGCCGCCCACACAGGAAAGAGATCAGCCCCTCAAGACCCCAACCCAGCGAGCCCAGCTTCAGGTGAGATTGGGTTTCTGGCTGGGACCACCCGCCCATCACCCATCCGCCTCCATCTTCGGGACCGCTCACGGCTTCCAGAAGAACCGCCCACACAGGCCCCTCCAAGACCCCAACTCAGCGAGCCCAGCTTCAGTTGAGATTGGGTCCCCGGCTGGGACCACCCGCCCATCACCCATCCCCTCCATCTTCGGAGCCGCTCCCGGCTTCCAGAAGAACCGCCCACACAGGCCCCTCCAAGACCCCAACCCAGCGAGCCCAGCTTCAGGTGAGATTGGGTCCCCGGCTGGGACCACCCGCCCATCACCCATCCCCCTCCATCTTCGGGGCCGCTCCCGGCTTCCAGAAGAGCCGCCCACACAAGAAAGAGATCACCCCCTCCAAGACTCCAACCCAGCGAGCCCAGCTTCAGAAGAGCCGCCGACACAGGAAAGAGATCAGCCCCTCCAAGACCCCAACCCAGCGACCCCAGCTTCAGGTGAGATTGGGTCCCCGGCTGGGACCATCCGCCCATCACCCATCCCCTCCATCTTCGGGGCCGCTCCCGGCTTCCAGAAGAGCCGCCCACACAGGAAAGAGATAAGCCCCTACAAGACCCCAACCCAGCGAGCCCAGCTTCAGGTGAGATTGGGTCTCTGGCTGGGACCACCCGCCCATCACCCATCACCCTCCATCCTCGGGGCCGCTCCCGGCTTCCAGAAGAGCCGCCCACACAGGAAAGAGGTCAGCCCCTCCAAGACCCCAACCCAGCGATCCCAGCTTCAGGTGAGATTGGGTCCCTGGCTGGGACCACCCGCCCATCACCCATCCCCCTCCGTCTTCGGGGCCGCTCCCGGCTTCCAGAAGAGCCGCCCACACAGGAAAGAGATCACCCCCTCCAAGACTCACCCCAGCGAGCCCAGCTTCAGAAGAGCCGCCCACACAGGAAAGAGATCAGCCCCTCCAAGACCCCAACCCAGCGAGCCCAGCTTCAGGTGAGATTGGGTTTCTGGCTGGGACCACCCGCCCATCACCCATCTGCCTCCATCTTCAGGTCCGCTAAAGGCTTCCAGAAGAACCGCCCCCACAGGCCCCTCCAAGACCCCAACCCAGCGAGCCCAGCTTCAGTTGAGATTGGGTCCCCGGCTGGGACCACCCGCCCATCACCCATCCCCCTCCATCTTCGGGGCCGCTCCCGGCTTCCAGAAGAACCGCCCAAACAGGAAAGAGATCAGCCCCTCCAAGACTCCAACCCAGCGAGCCCAGATTCAGAAGAGCCGCCCACACAGGAAAGAGATAAGCCCCTCCAAGACCCCAACCCAGCGAGCCCAGCTTCAGGTGAGATTGAGTCCCCGGCTGGGACCACCCGCCCATCACCCATCCCTCTCCATCTTCGGGGCCGCTCCCGGCTTCCAGAAGAACCGCCCAAACAGGAAAGAGATCAGCCCCTCCAAGACCCCAACCCAGCGAGCCCAGCTTCAGGTGAGATTGGGTCTCTGGCTGGGTCCACACGCCCATCACCCATTCGCCTCCATCTTCAGGGCCACTCACGGCTTCCAGAGGAACCGCCCACACAGGCCCCTCCAAGACCCCAACCCAGCGAGCCCAGCTTCAGGTGAGATTGGCTCCCCGAATGGGACCACCCGCCCATCACCCATCCCCCTCCATCTTCGGGACCGCTGACGGCTTCCAGAAGAGCTGCACACACAGGAAAGACATCAGCCCCTCCAAGACCCCAACCCAGCGAGCCCAGCTTCAGGTGAGATTGGGTCTCTGGCTGGGACCACCCGCCCATCACCCATTCGCCTCCATCTTCGGGGCCACTCCCGGCGTCCAGAGGAACCGCCCACACAGGCCCCTCCAAGACCCCAACCCAGCGAGCCCAGCTTCAGGTGAGATTGGCTCCCCGACTGGGACCACCCGCCCATCACCCATCCCCCTCCATCTTCGGGGCCGCTCCCGGCTTCCAGAAGAGCCGCCCACACAGGAAAGAAATCAGCCCCTCCAAGACCCCAACCCAGGGAGCCCAGCTTCAGGTGGGATTCGGTCTCCGGCTGGGACCACCCGCCCATCAACCTTCACCCTCCAACTTCGGGGCCGCTCCCGGCTTCCAGAAGAACCGCCCACAAAGGCCCCTCCAAGACCCAAACCCAGCGAGCCCAGCTTCAGGTGAGGTTGGGTCCCCGGCTGGGACTACCCGCCCATCATCCATCCCCCTCCATCTTCGGGGCCGCTCCCGGCTTCCAGAAGAGCCGCCCACACAGGAAAGACATCAGCCCCTCCAAGACCCCAACCCAGCGAGCCCAGCTTCAGGTGAGATTGGGTCCCCAGCTGGGACCACCCGCCCATCACCCATCCCCCTCCATCTTCGGGGCGGCTCCCGGCTTCCAGAAGAGCCGCCCATACAGGAAAAAGATCAGCCCCTCCAAGACCCCAACCCAGCGAGCCCAGCTTCTGGTGAGATTGGGTCTCTGGCTGGGACCACCCGCCCATCCCCCATCCCCTCCCTATTCGGGACCGCTCCCGGCTTCCAGAAGAGCCGCCCACACAGGCCCCTCCACGACCCCAACCCAGCGAGCCCAGCTTCAGGTGAGATTGGCTCCCCGACTGGGAACACCCGCCCATCACCCATCCCCCTCCATCTTCGGGGCCTCTCCCGGCTTCCTGAAGAGCCGCCCACACAGGAAAGAGATCAGCCCCTCCAAGATCCCAACCCAGCGAGCCCAGCTTCAGGTGAGATTGGGTCTCTGGCTGGGACCACCCGCCCATCACCCATCCCCTCCATCTTCTGGGCCGCTCCCGGCTTCCAGAAGAACCGCCCACACAGGCCCCTCCAAGACCCCAACCCAGCGAGCCCAGCATCAGGTGAGATAGGGTCCCCGGCTGGGACCACCCGCCCATCACCCATCCCCCTCCATCTTCCGTGCCGCTCCCAGCTTCCAGAAGAGCCGCCCACACAGGAAAGGGATCAGCCCCTCCAAGAACCCAACCCAGCTAGCCCAGCTTCAGGTGAGATTGGGTCTCTGGCTGGGACCACCCGCCCATCACTCATCTGCCTCCATCTTCAGGGCCGCTCACGGCTTCCAGAAGAACCGCCCACACAGGCCCCTCCAAGACCCCAACCCAGCGAGCCCAGCTTCAGGTGAGATTGGGTCCCCGGCTGGGACCACCCGCCCATCACCCATCCCCCTCCATCTTCGGGGCCGCTCCCGGCTTCCAGAAGAGCCGCCCACACAGGAAAGAGATCAGCCCCTCCAAGACTCCATCCCAGCGAGCCCAGCTTCAGAAGAGCCGCCCACACAGGAAAGAGATCAGCCCCTCCAAGGCCCAACCCAGCGAGCCCAGCTTCAGGTGAGATTGGGTCTCTGGCTGGGACCACCCGCCCATCACCCCTCCGCCTCCATCTTCGGGGCCACTCACGGCTTCCAGAGGAACCGCCCACACAGGCCCCTCCAAGAGACCAACCCAGGGAGCCCAGCTTCAGGTGAGATTGGGTCCCCGGCTGGGACCACCCGCCCAACACCCATCCCCCTCCATCTTCGGGGCTGCTCCCGGCTTCCAGAAGGGCCGCCCACACAGGAAAGAGATCAGCCCCTCCAAGACCCCAACCCAGCGAGCCCAGCTTCAGGTGAGATTGGGTCTCTGGCTGGGACCACCCGCCCATCACCCATCACCCTCCATCTTCGGGGCCGCTCCCGGCTTCCAGAAAAACCGCCCACACAGGAAAGAGATCAGCCCCTCCAAGACCCCAACCCAGGGAGCCCAGCTTCAGGTAGGATTGGGTCTCCAGCTGGGACCACCCGCCCATCAACCTTCACCCTCCAACTTCGGGGCCGCTCCCGGCTTCCAGAAAAACTGCCCACACAGGAAATAGATCAGCCCCTCCAAGACCCCAACCCAGGGAGCCCAGCTTCAGTTGGGATTGGGTCTCTGGCTGGGACCACCCGCCCATCACCCATCACCTTCAAACTTCGGGGCCACTCCCGGCTTCCAGAAGAGCCGCCCACACAGGAAAGAGATCAGCCCCTCCAAGACCCCAACCCAGCGAGCCCAGCTTCAGGTAAGATTGGGTCCCCAGCTGGGACCACCCGCCCATCACCCATCTCCCGCCATCTTCGGGGCCGCTCCCGGCTTCCAGAAGAGCCGCCCACACAGGAAAGAGATCAGCCCCTCCAAGACCCCAACCCAGCGAGCCCAGCTTCTGGTGAGATTGGGACTCTGGCTGGGACCACCCGCCCATCCCCCATCCACCTCCATATTCGGGACCGCTCCCGGCTTCCAGAAGAGCCGCCCACACAGGCCCCTCCAAGACCCCAACCCAGCGAGCCCAGATTCAGGTGAGATTGGCTCCCCGACTGGGACCACCCGCCCATCACCCATCCCCCTCCACCTTCGGGGCCGCTCCCAGCTTCCAGAAGAGCCGCCCACACAGGAAAGAGATCAGCCCCTCCAAGACCCCAACCCAGCGACCCCAGCTTCAGGTGAGATTGGGTCCCCGGCTGGGACCACCCACCCATCACCCATCCCCCTCCATCTTCAGGGCCGCTCCCGGCTTCCAGAAGAGCCGCCCACACAGGAAAGAGATCAGCCCCTCCAAGACCCCAACCCAGGTAGCCCAGCTTCAGGTGGGATTGGGTCTCCGGCTGGGACCACCCGCCCATCAACCTTCACCCTCCAACTTCGGGGCCGCTCCTGGCTTCCAGAAGAACCGCCCACACAGGCCCCCCCAAGACCCAAACCCAGCGAGCCCAGCTTCAGGTGAGGTTGTGTCCCCGGCTGGGACCCCCCGCCCATCACCCATCCCCCTCCATCTTCGGGGCCGCTCCCGGCTTCCAGAAGAGCCGCCCACACAGGAAAGACATCAGCCCCTCCAAGACCCCAACCCAGGGAGCCCAGCTTCAGGTGAGATTGGGTCTCTGGCTGGGACCAACCGCCCATTACCCATCCCCCCCATCTTCGGGGCCGCTCCCGGCTTCTAGAAGAGCCGTCCACACAGGAAAGAGATCAGCCCTTCCAAGACCCCAACCCAGCGAGCCCAGCTTCAGGTGAGATTGGGTCCCCAGCTGGGACCACCCGCCCATCACCCATCCCCCTACATCTTCGGGGCCGCTCCCGGCTTCCAGAAGAGCCGCCCACACAGGAAAGAGATCAGCCCCTCCAAGACCCCAACCCAGGGAGCCCAGCTTCTGGTGAGATTGGGTCTCTGGCTGGGACCACCCGCCCATGCCCCATCCACCTCCATATTCGGGACCGCTCCCGGCTTCCAGAAGAACCGCCCACACAGGAAAGAGATCAGCCCCTCCAAGACCCCAACCCAGCGAGCCCAGCTTCAGGTGAGATTGGCTCCCCGACTGGGACCACCCGCCCATCACCCACCCCCTCCACCTTCGGGGCCGCTCCCAGCTTCCAGAAGAGCCGCCCACACAGGAAAGAGATCAGCCCCTCCAAGACCCCAACCCAGCGAGCCCAGCTTCAGGTGAGATTGGGTCCCCGGCTAGGACCACCCACCCATCACCCAACCCCGTCCATCTTCGGGGCCGCTCCCGGCTTCCAGAAGAGCTGCCCACACAGGAAAGAGATCAGCCCCTCCAAGACCCCAACCCAGCGAGCCCAGCTTCAGGTGAGATTGGGTCTCTGGCTGGGACCACCCGCCCATAACCCATCCCCCTCCATCTTCGGGGCCGCTCCCGGCTTCCAGAAGAGCCACCCACACAGGCCCCTCCAAGACCCCAACCCAGCGAGCCCAGCTTTAGGTGAGATTGGGTCTCCGGCTGGGACCACCCGCCCATCACCCTTCACCCTCCATCTTCGGGGCCGCTCCCGGCTTCCAGAAGAACCACCCACACAGGCCCCTCCAAGACCCCAACCCAGCGAGCCCAGCTTCAGGTGAGATTGGGTCCCCGGCTGGGACCACCAGCCCATCACCCATCACCCTCCATTTTCGGGCCGCTCCCGGCTTCCAGAAGAGCCGCCCACACAGGAAAGAGATCAGCCCCTCCAAGACTCCATCCCAGCGAGCCCAGCTTCAGAAGAGCCGCCCACACAGGAAAGAGATCAGCCCCTCCAAGACCCCAACCCAGCGAGCCCAGCTTCAGGTGAGATTGGGTCCCCGGCTGGGACCACCCGCCCATCACCCATCCCCTTCCATATTCGGGGCCGCTCCCGGCTTCCAGAGGAGCCGCCCACACAGGAAAGAGATCAGCCCCTCCAAGACCCCAACCCAGCGAGCCCAGCTTCAGGTGAGATTGGGTCTCTGGCTGGGACCACCAGCCCATCACCCATCACCCTCCATCTTCGGGGCCGCTCCCGGCTTCCAGAAAAACTGCCCACACAGGAAAGAGATCAGCCCCTCCAAGACCCCAACCCAGCGAGCCCAGCTTCAGGTGAGATTGGGTCCCCGGCAGGGACCACCCGCCCATTACCCATCCGCCTCCATCTTCGGGGCCGCTCCCGTCTTCCAGAAGAGCCTCCCACACAGGCCCCTCCAAGACCCAAACCCAGCGAGACCAGCTTCAGGTGAGATTGGGTCTCGGGCTGGGACCACCCGCCCATCACCCTTCACCCTCCATCTTCGGGGCGCTCCCGGCTTCCAGAAGAATCACCCACACAGGCCCCTCCAAGACCCAAACCCAGCGAGCCCAGCTTCAGGTGAGATTGGGTCCCCGGCTGGGACCACCCGCCAATCACCCATCCCCTCCATCTTCGGGGCCGCTCCCGGCTTCCAGAAGAGCCGCCCACACAGGAAAGAGATCAGCCCCTCCAAGACCCCAACCCAGCGAGCCCAGCTTCAGGTGAGATTGGGTCCCCGGCTGGGACCACCCGCCCATCAACCAACCCCTCCATTTTCGGGGCCGCTCCCAGCTTCCAGAAGAGCCGCCCAAACAGGAAAGAGATCATCCCCTCCAAGACCCCAAACCAGCGAGCCCAGCTTCAGGTGAGATTGGGTCCCCGGCTGGGACCACCCGCCCATCACCCATCCCCTCCATCTTCGGGGCCACTCCCGGCTTCCAGAAGAACCGCCCACACAGGCCCCTCCAAGACCCCAACCCAGCGAGCCGAGCTTCAGGTGAGATTGGGTCCCCGGCTGGGACCACCCGCCCATCACCTATCCCCTCCATCATCGGGGCCGCTCCCGGCTTCCAGAAGAACCGCCCACACAGGCCCCTCCAAGACCCCAACCCAGCGAGACCAGCTTCAGGTGAGATTGGGTCCCCGGCTGGGACCACCAGCCCATCACCCATCCCCTCCATCTTCGGGGCCGCTCCCGGCTTCCAGAAGAGCCGCCCACACAGGAAAGAGATCAGCCCCTCCAAGACTCCATCCCAGCGAGCCCAGCTTCAGAAGAGCCGCCCACACAGGAAAGAGATCAGCCCCTCCAAGACCCCAACCCAGCGAGCCCAACTTCAGGTGAGACTGGGTCCCGGGCTGGGACCACCCGCCCATCACCCATCCCCCTCCATCTTCGGGGTCGCTCCCGGCTTCCAGAAGAGCCGCCCACACAGGAAAGAGATCAGCCCCTTCAAGACCCCAACCCAGCGAGCCCTGCTTCAGGTGAGATTGGGTCTCTGGCTGGGACCACCCGCCCATCACCCATCCGCCTCCATCTTCGGGGCCACTCACGGCTTCCAGAGGAACCGCCCACACCGGCCCCTCCAAGAGACCAACCCAGCGAGCCCAGCTTCAGGTGAGATTGGGTCCCCGGCTGGGACCACCGGCCCAACACCCATCCCCCTCCATCTTCGTGGCTGCTCCCGGCTTCCAGAAGAGCCGCCCACACAGGAAAGAGATAAGCCCCTACAAGACCCCAACCCAGCGAGCCCAGCTTCAGGTGAGATTGGGTCCCCGGCTGGGACCACCCGCCCATCACCCATCCCCTCCATCTTCGGGGCCGCTCCCGGCTTCCAGAAGAGCCGCCCACACAGGAAAGAGATCAGCCCCTCCAAGACCCCAACCCAGCGAGCCCAGCTTCAGGTGAGATTGGGTCCCCGGCTGGGACCACCCGACCATCACCCATCCCCCTCCATCTTCGGGGCTGCTCCCGGCTTCCAGAAGAGCCGCCCACACAGGAAAGAGATAAGCCCCTACAAGACCCCAACCCAGCCAGCCCAGCTTCAGGTGAGATTGGGTCTCTGGCTGGGACCACCCACCCATCACCCATCCCCCTCCATCTTCGGTGCCGCTCCCGGCTTCCAGAAGAACCGCCCACACAGGCCCCTCCAAGACCCCAACCCAGCGAGCCCAGCTTCAGGTGAGATTGGGTCTCGGGCTGGGACCACCCGCCCATCACCCATCCCCCTCCATCTTCGGGACCACTCCCGGCTTCCAGAAGAGCTGCCCACACAGGAAAGAGATCAGCCCCTCCAAGACTCCAACCCAGCGAGCCCAGATTCAGAAGAGCCGCCCACACAGGAAAGAGATAAACCCCTCCAAGACCCCAACCCAGCGAGCCCAGCTTCAGGTGAGATTGGGTCCCCGGCTGGGACCACCCGCCCATCACCCATCCCCCTACATCTTCGGGGCCGCTTCCGGCTTCCAGAAGAGCCGCCCATACAGGAAAGAGATCAGCCCCTCCAAGACCCCAACCCAGGGAGCCCAGCTTCAGGTGGGATTGGGTCTCCGGCTGGGACCACCCACCCATCAACCTTTACCATCCAACTTCGGGGCCGCTCCCGGCTTCCAGAAAAACCGCCCACACAGGCCCCTCCAAGACCCAAACCCAGCGAGCCCAGCTTCAGGTGAGGTTGGGTCCCCGGCTGGGACCACCCGCCCATCACACATCCCCCTCCATCTTCGGGGCCGCTACCGGCTTCCAGAAGAGCTGCCCACACAGGAAAGACATCAGCCCCTCCAAGACCCCAACCCAGCGAGCCCAGCTTCAGGTGAGATTGGGTCTCTGGCTGGGACCACCCGCCCATCACCCATCCCCCTCCATCTTCGGGGCCGCTCCCGGCTTCCAGAAGAGCCGCCCACACAGGAAAGACATCAGCCCCTCCAAGACCCCAACCCAGCGAGCCCAGCTTCAGGTGAGATTGGGTCCCCAGCTGGGACCACCCGCCCATCACCCATCCCCCTCCATCTTCGGGGCGGCTCCCGGCTTCCAGAAGAGCCGCCCATACAGGAAAAAGATCAGCCCCTCCAAGACCCCAACCCAGCGAGCCCAGCTTCTGGTGAGATTGGGTCTCTGGCTGGGACCACCCGCCCATCCCCCATCCCCCTCCCTATTCGGGACCGCTCCCGGCTTCCAGAAGAGCCGCCCACACAGGCCCCTCCACGACCCCAACCCAGCGAGCCCAGCTTCAGGTGAGATTGGCTCCCCGACTGGGAACACCCGCCCATCACCCATCCCCTCCATCTTCGGGGCCTCTCCCGGCTTCCTGAAGAGCCGCCCACACAGGAAAGAGATCAGCCCCTCCAAGATCCCAACCCAGCGAGCCCAGCTTCAGGTGAGATTGGGTCTCTGGCTGGGACCACCCGCCCATCACCCATCCCCCTCCATCTTCTGGGCCGCTCCCGGCTTCCAGAAGAACCGCCCACACAGGCCCCTCCAAGACCCCAACCCAGCGAGCCCAGCATCAGGTGAGATAGGGTCCCCGGCTGGGACCACCCGCCCATCACCCATCCCCCTCCATCTTCCGTGCCGCTCCCAGCTTCCAGAAGAGCCGCCCACACAGGAAAGGGATCAGCCCCTCCAAGAACCCAACCCAGCTAGCCCAGCTTCAGGTGAGATTGGGTCTCTGGCTGGGACCACCCGCCCATCACTCATCTGCCTCCATCTTCAGGGCCGCTCACGGCTTCCAGAAGAACCGCCCACACAGGCCCCTCCAAGACCCCAACCCAGCGAGCCCAGCTTCAGGTGAGATTGAGTCCCCTGCTGGGACCACCCGCCCATCACCCATCCCCCTCCAGCTTCGGGGACGCTCCCGGCTTCCAGAAGAACCGCCCACACAGGCCCCTCCAAGACCCCAACCCAGCGATCCCAGCTTCAGGTGAGATTGGGTCCCCGGCTGGGACCACCCGCCCATCACCCATCCCCCTCCATCTTCCGTGCCGCTCCCAGCTTCCAGAAGAGCCGCCCACACAGGAAAGAGATCAGCCCCTCCAAGACTCCATCCCAGCGAGCCCAGCTTCAGAAGAGCCGCCCACACAGGAAAGAGATCAGCCCCTCCAAGGCCCAACCCAGCGAGCCCAGCTTCAGGTGAGATTGGGTCTCTGGCTGGGACCACCCGCCCATCACCCCTCCGCCTCCATCTTCGGGGCCACTCACGGCTTCCAGAGGAACCGCCCACACAGGCCCCTCCAAGAGACCAACCCAGGGAGCCCAGCTTCAGGTGAGATTGGGTCCCCGGCTGGGACCACCCGCCCAACACCCATCCCCCTCCATCTTCGGGGCTGCTCCCGGCTTCCAGAAGGGCCGCCCACACAGGAAAGAGATCAGCCCCTCCAAGACCCCAACCCAGCGAGCCCAGCTTCAGGTGAGATTGGGTCTCTGGCTGGGACCACCCGCCCATCACCCATCACCCTCCATCTTCGGGGCCGCTCCCGGCTTCCAGAAAAACCGCCCACACAGGAAAGAGATCAGCCCCTCCAAGACCCCAACCCAGGGAGCCCAGCTTCAGGTAGGATTGGGTCTCCAGCTGGGACCACCCGCCCATCAACCTTCACCCTCCAACTTCGGGGCCGCTCCCGGCTTCCAGAAAAACTGCCCACACAGGAAATAGATCAGCCCCTCCAAGACCCCAACCCAGGGAGCCCAGCTTCAGTTGGGATTGGGTCTCTGGCTGGGACCACCCGCCCATCACCCATCACCTTCAAACTTCGGGGCCACTCCCGGCTTCCAGAAGAGCCGCCCACACAGGAAAGAGATCAGCCCCTCCAAGACCCCAACCCAGCGAGCCCAGCTTCAGGTAAGATTGGGTCCCCAGCTGGGACCAACCGCCCATCACCCATCCCCCGCCATCTTCGGGGCCGCTCCCGGCTTCCAGAAGAGCCGCCCACACAGGAAAGAGATCAGCCCCTCCAAGACCCCAACCCAGCGAGCCCAGCTTCTGGTGAGATTGGGACTCTGGCTGGGACCACCCGCCCATCCCCCATCCACCTCCATATTCGGGACCGCTCCCGGCTTCCAGAAGAGCCGCCCACACAGGCCCCTCCAAGACCCCAACCCAGCGAGCCCAGATTCAGGTGAGATTGGCTCCCTGACTGGGACCACCCGCCCATCACCCATCCCCCTCCACCTTCGGGGCCGCTCCCAGCTTCCAGAAGAGCCGCCCACACAGGAAAGAGATCAGCCCCTCCAAGACCCCAACCCAGCGAGCCCAGCTTCAGGTGAGATTGGGTCCCCGGCTGGGACCACCCACCCATCACCCATCCCCCTCCATCTTCAGGGCCGCTCCCGGCTTCCAGAAGAGCCACCCACACAGGCCCCTCCAAGACCCCAACCCAGCGAGCCCAGTTTCAGGTGAGATTGGGTCTCTGGCTGGGACCACCCGCCCATCACCCATCACCCTCCATCTTCGGGGCCGCTCCCGGCTTCCAGAAAAACCACCCTCACAGGAAAGAGATCAGCCCCTCCAAGACCCCAACCCAGGGAGCCCAGCTTCAGGTAGGATTGGGTCTCCGGCTGGGACCACCCGCCCATCAACCTTCACCCTCCAACTTCGGGGCCGCATCCGGCTTCCAGAAAAACCGCCCACACAGGAAAGAGATCAGCCCCTCCAAGACCCCAACCCAGGGAGCCCAGCTTCAGGTGGGATTGGGTCTCTGGCTGGGACCACCCGCCCATCACCCATCACCCTCAAACTTCGGGGCCACTCCCGGCTTCCAGAAGAGCCGCCCACACAGGAAAGAGATCAGCCTCTCCAAGACCCCACCCAGCGAGCCCAGCTTCAGGTGAGATTGGGTCCCCGGCTGGGACCACCCGCCCATCACGCATCCCCCTCCATCTTCGGGGCCGCTCCCGGCTTCCAGAAGAGCCGCCCACACAGGAAAGAGATCAGCCCCTCCAAGACCCCAACCCAGGTAGCCCAGCTTCAGGTGGGATTGGGTCTCCGGCTGGGACCACCCGCCCATCAACCTTCACCCTCCAACTTCGGGGCCGCTCCTGGCTTCCAGAAGAACCGCCCACACAGGCCCCCCAAGACCCAAACCCAGCGAGCCCAGCTTCAGGTGAGGTTGTGTCCCCGGCTGGGACCCCCGCCCATCACCCATCCCCTCCATCTTCGGGGCCGCTCCCGGCTTCCAGAAGAGCCGCCCACACAGGAAAGACATCAGCCCCTCCAAGACCCCAACCCAGGGAGCCCAGCTTCAGGTGAGATTGGGTCTCTGGCTGGGACCAACCGCCCATTACCCATCCCCCCATCTTCGGGGCCGCTCCCGGCTTCTAGAAGAGCCGTCCACACAGGAAAGAGATCAGCCCTTCCAAGACCCCAACCCAGCGAGCCCAGCTTCAGGTGAGATTGGGTCCCCAGCTGGGACCACCCGCCCATCACCCATCCCCCTACATCTTCGGGGCCGCTCCCGGCTTCCAGAAGAGCCGCCCACACAGGAAAGAGATCAGCCCCTCCAAGACCCCAACCCAGGGAGCCCAGCTTCTGGTGAGATTGGGTCTCTGGCTGGGACCACCCGCCCATGCCCCATCCACCTCCATATTCGGGACCGCTCCCGGCTTCCAGAAGAACCGCCCACACAGGAAAGAGATCAGCCCCTCCAAGACCCCAACCCAGCGAGCCCAGCTTCAGGTGAGATTGGCTCCCCGACTGGGACCACCCGCCCATCACCCACCCCCCTCCACCTTCGGGGCCGCTCCCAGCTTCCAGAAGAGCCGCCCACACAGGAAAGAGATCAGCCCCTCCAAGACCCCAACCCAGCGAGCCCAGCTTCAGGTGAGATTGGGTCCCCGGCTAGGACCACCCACCCATCACCCAACCCCTTCCATCTTCGGGGCCGCTCCCGGCTTCCAGAAGAGCTGCCCACACAGGAAAGAGATCAGCCCCTCCAAGACCCCAACCCAGCGAGCCCAGCTTCAGGTGAGATTGGGTCTCTGGCTGGGACCACCCGCCCATAACCCATCCCCTCCATCTTCGGGGCCGCTCCCGGCTTCCAGAAGAGCCACCCACACAGGCCCCTCCAAGACCCCAACCCAGCGAGCCCAGCTTTAGGTGAGATTGGGTCTCCGGCTGGGACCACCCGCCCATCACCCTTCACCCTCCATCTTCGGGGCCGCTCCCGGCTTCCAGAAGAACCACCCACACAGGCCCCTCCAAGACCCCAACCCAGCGAGCCCAGCTTCAGGTGAGATTGGGTCCCCGGCTGGGACCACCAGCCCATCACCCATCACCCTCCATTTTCGGGGCCGCTCCCGGCTTCCAGAAGAGCCGCCCACACAGGAAAGAGATCAGCCCCTCCAAGACTCCATCCCAGCGAGCCCAGCTTCAGAAGAGCCGCCCACACAGGAAAGAGATCAGCCCCTCCAAGACCCCAACCCAGCGAGCCCAGCTTCAGGTGAGATTGGGTCCCCGGCTGGGACCACCCGCCCATCACCCATCCCCTTCCATATTCGGGGCCGCTCCCGGCTTCCAGAGGAGCCGCCCACACAGGAAAGAGATCAGCCCCTCCAAGACCCCAACCCAGCGAGCCCAGCTTCAGGTGAGATTGGGTCTCTGGCTGGGACCACCAGCCCATCACCCATCACCCTCCATCTTCGGGGCCGCTCCCGGCTTCCAGAAAAACTGCCCACACAGGAAAGAGATCAGCCCCTCCAAGACCCCAACCCAGCGAGCCCAGCTTCAGGTGAGATTGGGTCCCCGGCAGGGACCACCCGCCCATTACCCATCCGCCTCCATCTTCGGGGCCGCTCCCGTCTTCCAGAAGAGCCTCCCACACAGGCCCCTCCAAGACCCAAACCCAGCGAGACCAGCTTCAGGTGAGATTGGGTCTCGGGCTGGGACCACCCGCCCATCACCCTTCACCCTCCATCTTCGGGGCGCTCCCGGCTTCCAGAAGAATCACCCACACAGGCCCCTCCAAGACCCAAACCCAGCGAGCCCAGCTTCAGGTGAGATTGGGTCCCCGGCTGGGACCACCCGCCAATCACCCATCCCCCTCCATCTTCGGGGCCGCTCCCGGCTTCCAGAAGAGCCGCCCACACAGGAAAGAGATCAGCCCCTCCAAGACCCCAACCCAGCGAGCCCAGCTTCAGGTGAGATTGGGTCCCCGGCTGGGACCACCCGCCCATCAACCAACCCCTCCATTTTCGGGGCCGCTCCCAGCTTCCAGAAGAGCCGCCCAAACAGGAAAGAGATCATCCCCTCCAAGACCCCAAACCAGCGAGCCCAGCTTCAGGTGAGATTGGGTCCCCGGCTGGGACCACCCGCCCATCACCCATCCCCCTCCATCTTCGGGGCCACTCCCGGCTTCCAGAAGAACCGCCCACACAGGCCCCTCCAAGACCCCAACCCAGCGAGCCGAGCTTCAGGTGAGATTGGGTCCCCGGCTGGGACCACCCGCCCATCACCTATCCCCCTCCATCATCGGGGCCGCTCCCGGCTTCCAGAAGAACCGCCCACACAGGCCCCTCCAAGACCCCAACCCAGCGAGACCAGCTTCAGGTGAGATTGGGTCCCCGGCTGGGACCACCAGCCCATCACCCATCCCCCTCCATCTTCGGGGCCGCTCCCGGCTTCCAGAAGAGCCGCCCACACAGGAAAGAGATCAGCCCCTCCAAGACTCCATCCCAGCGAGCCCAGCTTCAGAAGAGCCGCCCACACAGGAAAGAGATCAGCCCCTCCAAGACCCCAACCCAGCGAGCCCAACTTCAGGTGAGACTGGGTCCCGGGCTGGGACCACCCGCCCATCACCCATCCCCCTCCATCTTCGGGGTCGCTCCCGGCTTCCAGAAAAGCCGCCCACACAGGAAAGAGATCAGCCCCTTCAAGACCCCAACCCAGCGAGCCCTGCTTCAGGTGAGATTGGGTCTCTGGCTGGGACCACCCGCCCATCACCCATCCGCCTCCATCTTCGGGGCCACTCACGGCTTCCAGAGGAACCGCCCACACCGGCCCCTCCAAGAGACCAACCCAGCGAGCCCAGCTTCAGGTGAGATTGGGTCCCCGGCTGGGACCACCGGCCCAACACCCATCCCCCTCCATCTTCGTGGCTGCTCCCGGCTTCCAGAAGAGCCGCCCACACAGGAAAGAGATAAGCCCCTACAAGACCCCAACCCAGCGAGCCCAGCTTCAGGTGAGATTGGGTCCCCGGCTGGGACCACCCGCCCATCACCCATCCCCTCCATCTTCGGGGCCGCTCCCGGCTTCCAGAAGAGCCGCCCACACAGGAAAGAGATCAGCCCCTCCAAGACCCCAACCCAGCGAGCCCAGCTTCAGGTGAGATTGGGTCCCCGGCTGGGACCACCCGACCATCACCCATCCCCTCCATCTTCGGGGCCGCTCCCGGCTTCCAGAAGAGCCGCCCACACAGGAAAGAGATAAGCCCCTACAAGACCCCAACCCAGCCAGCCCAGCTTCAGGTGAGATTGGGTCTCTGGCTGGGACCACCCACCCATCACCCATCCCCTCCATCTTCGGTGCCGCTCCCGGCTTCCAGAAGAACCGCCCACACAGGCCCCTCCAAGACCCCAACCCAGCGAGCCCAGCTTCAGGTGAGATTGGGTCTCGGGCTGGGACCACCCGCCCATCACCCATCCCCTCCATCTTCGGGACCACTCCCGGCTTCCAGAAGAGCTGCCCACACAGGAAAGAGATCAGCCCCTCCAAGACTCCAACCCAGCGAGCCCAGATTCAGAAGAGCCGCCCACACAGGAAAGAGATAAACCCCTCCAAGACCCCAACCCAGCGAGCCCAGCTTCAGGTGAGATTGGGTCCCCGGCTGGGACCACCCGCCCATCACCCATCCCCCTCCATCTTCGGGGCCGCTTCCGGCTTCCAGAAGAGCCGCCCATACAGGAAAGAGATCAGCCCCTCCAAGACCCCAACCCAGGGAGCCCAGCTTCAGGTGGGATTGGGTCTCCGGCTGGGACCACCCACCCATCAACCTTTACCATCCAACTTCGGGGCCGCTCCCGGCTTCCAGAAAAACCGCCCACACAGGCCCCTCCAAGACCCAAACCCAGCGAGCCCAGCTTCAGGTGAGGTTGGGTCCCCGGCTGGGACCACCCGCCCATCACACATCCCCCTCCATCTTCGGGGCCGCTACCGGCTTCCAGAAGAGCTGCCCACACAGGAAAGACATCAGCCCCTCCAAGACCCCAACCCAGCGAGCCCAGCTTCAGGTGAGATTGGGTCTCTGGCTGGGACCACCCGCCCATCACCCATCCGCCTCCATCTTCGGGTCCGCTCACGGCTTCCAGCGGAACCGCCCACACAGGCCCCTCCAAGACCCCAACCGAATTAGCCCAGCTTCAGGTGAGATTGGGTCCCCGGCTGAGACCACCCGCCCATCACCCATCCCCCTCCATCTTCGGGGCCGCTCCCGGCTTCCAGAAGAGCCGCCCACACAGGAAAGAGATAAGCCCCTACAAGACCCCAACCCAGCCAGCCCAGCTTCAGGTGAGATTGGGTCTCTGGCTGGGACCACCCGCCCATCACCCATCACCCTCCATCTTCGGGGCCGCCCCCGGCTTCCAGAAGAGCCGCCCACACAGGAAAGAGATCAGCCCCTCCAAGACCCCAACCCAGCGAGCCCAGCTTCAGGTGAGATTGGGTCCCAGGCTGGGACCACCCGGCCATCACCCATCCCCCTCCATCTTCGGGGCTGCTCCCGGCTTCCAGAAGAGCCGCCCACACAGGAAAGAGATCAGCCCCTCCAAGACCCCAACCCAGCGAGCCCAACTTCAGGTGAGACTGGGTCCCGGGCTGTGACCACCCGCCCATCACCCATCCCCCTCCATCTTCGGGGTCGCTCCCGGCTTCCAGAAGAGCCGTCCACACAGGAAAGAGATCAGCCCTTCCAAGACCCCAACCCAGCGAGCCCAGCTTCAGGTGAGATTGGGTCCCCAGCTGGGACCACCCGCCCATCACCCATCCCCCTACATCTTCGGGGCCGCTCCCGGCTTCCAGAAGAGCCGCCCACACAGGAAAGAGATCAGCCCCTCCAAGACCCCAACCCAGGGAGCCCAGCTTCTGGTGAGATTGGGTCTCTGGCTGGGACCACCCGCCCATGCCCCATCCACCTCCATATTTGGGACCGCTCCCGGCTTCCAGAAGAACCGCCCACACAGGAAAGAGATCAGCCCCTCCAAGACCCCAACCCAGCGAGCCCAGCTTCAGGTGAGATTGGCTCCCCGACTGGGACCACCCGCCCATCACCCACCCCCCTCCACCTTCGGGGCCGCTCCCAGCTTCCAGAAGAGCCGCCCACACAGGAAAGAGATCAGCCCCTCCAAGACCCCAACCCAGCGAGCCCAGCTTCAGGTGAGATTGGGTCCCCGGCTAGGACCACCCACCCATCACCCAACCCCTTCCATCTTCGGGGCCGCTCCCGGCTTCCAGAAGAGCTGCCCACACAGGAAAGAGATCAGCCCCTCCAAGACCCCAACCCAGCGAGCCCAGCTTCAGGTGAGATTGGGTCTCTGGCTGGGACCACCCGCCCATAACCTATCCCCCTCCATCTTCGGGGCCGCTCCCGGGTTCCAGAAGAGCCACCCACACAGGCCCCTCCAAGACCCCAACCCAGCGAGCCCAGCTTTAGGTGAGATTGGGTCTCCGGCTGGGACCACCCGCCCATCACCCTTCACCCTCCATCTTCGGGGCCGCTCCCGGCTTCCAGAAGAACCACCCACACAGGCCCCTCCAAGACCCAAACCCAGCGAGCCCAGCTTCAGGTGAGATTGGGTCCCCGGCTGGGACCACCAGCCCATCACCCATCACCCTCCATTTTCGGGGCCGCTCCCGGCTTCCAGAAGAGCCGCCCACACAGGAAAGAGATCAGCCCCTCCAAGACTCCATCCCAGCGAGCCCAGCTTCAGAAGAGCCGCCCACACAGGAAAGAGATCAGCCCCTCCAAGACCCCAACCCAGCGAGCCCAGCTTCAGGTGAGATTGGGTCCCCGGCTGGGACCACCCGCCCATCACCCATCCCCTTCCATATTCGGGGCCGCTCCCGGCTTCCAGAGGAGCCGCCCACACAGGAAAGAGATCAGCCCCTCCAAGACCCCAACCCAGCGAGCCCAGCTTCAGGTGAGATTGGGTCTCTGGCTGGGACCACCAGCCCATCACCCATCACCCTCCATCTTCGGGGCCGCTCCCGGCTTCCAGAAAAACTGCCCACACAGGAAAGAGATCAGCCCCTCCAAGACCCCAACCCAGCGAGCCCAGCTTCAGGTGAGATTGGGTCCCCGGCAGGGACCACCCGCCCATTACCCATCCGCCTCCATCTTCGGGGCCGCTCCCGTCTTCCAGAAGAGCCTCCCACACAGGCCCCTCCAAGACCCAAACCCAGCGAGACCAGCTTCAGGTGAGATTGGGTCTCGGGCTGGGACCACCCGCCCATCACCCTTCACCCTCCATCTTCGGGGGCGCTCCCGGCTTCCAGAAGAATCACCCACACAGGCCCCTCCAAGACCCAAACCCAGCGAGCCCAGCTTCAGGTGAGATTGGGTCCCCGGCTGGGACCACCCGCCAATCACCCATCCCCCTCCATCTTCGGGGCTGCTCCCGGCTTCCAGAAGAGCCGCACACACAGGAAAGAGATCAGCCCCTACAAGACCCCAACCCAGCGAGCCCAGCTTCAGGTGAGATTGGGTCCCCGGCTGGGACCACCCGCCCATCAACCAACCCCCTCCATTTTCGGGGCCGCTCCCAGCTTCCAGAAGAGCCGCCCAAACAGGAAAGAGATCATCCCCTCCAAGACCCCAAACCAGCGAGCCCAGCTTCAGGTGAGATTGGGTCCCCGGCTGGGACCACCCGCCCATCACCCATCCCCCTCCATCTTCGGGGCCACTCCCGGCTTCCAGAAGAACCGCCCACACAGGCCCCTCCAAGACCCCAACCCAGCGAGCCGAGCTTCAGGTGAGATTGGGTCCCCGGCTGGGACCACCCGCCCATCACCTATCCCCCTCCATCATCGGGGCCGCTCCCGGCTTCCAGAAGAACCGCCCACACAGGCCCCTCCAAGACCCCAACCCAGCGAGACCAGCTTCAGGTGAGATTGGGTCCCCGGCTGGGACCACCAGCCCATCACCCATCCCCCTCCATCTTCGGGGCCGCTCCCGGCTTCCAGAAGAGCCGCCCACACAGGAAAGAGATCAGCCCCTCCAAGACTCCATCCCAGCGAGCCCAGCTTCAGAAGAGCCGCCCACACAGGAAAGAGATCAGCCCCTCCAAGACCCCAACCCAGCGAGCCCAACTTCAGGTGAGACTGGGTCCCGGGCTGGGACCACCCGCCCATCACCCATCCCCCTGCATCTTCGGGGTCGCTCCCGGCTTCCAGAAGAGCCGCCCACACAGGAAAGAGATCAGCCACTTCAAGACCCCAACCCAGCGAGCCCTGCTTCAGGTGAGATTGGGTCTCTGGCTGGGACCACCCGCCCATCACCCATCCGCCTCCATCTTCGGGGCCACTCACGGCTTCCAGAGGAACCGCCCACACCGGCCCCTCCAAGAGACCAACCCAGCGAGCCCAGCTTCAGGTGAGATTGGGTCCCCGGCTGGGACCACCGGCCCAACACCCATCCCCCTCCATCTTCGTGGCTGCTCCCGGCTTCCAGAAGAGCCGCCCACACAGGAAAGAGATAAGCCCCTACAAGACCCCAACCCAGCGAGCCCAGCTTCAGGTGAGATTGGGTCCCCGGCTGGGACCACCCGCCCATCACCCATCCCCCTCCATCTTCGGGGCCGCTCCCGGCTTCCAGAAGAGCCGCCCACACAGGAAAGAGATCAGCCCCTCCAAGACCCCAACCCAGCGAGCCCAGCTTCAGGTGAGATTGGGTCCCCGGCTGGGACCACCCGACCATCACCCATCCCCCTCCATCTTCGGGGCCGCTCCCGGCTTCCAGAAGAGCCGCCCACACAGGAAAGAGATAAGCCCCTACAAGACCCCAACCCAGCCAGCCCAGCTTCAGGTGAGATTGGGTCTCTTGCTGGGACCACCCGCCCATCACCCATCCGCCTCCATCTTCGGGGCCGCTCACGGCTTCCAGAAGAACCGCCCACACAGGCCCCTCCAAGACCCCAACCCAGCGAGCCCAGCTTCAGTTGAGATTGGGTCCCCGGCTGGGACCACCCACCCATCACCCATCCCCCTCCATCTTCGGTGCCGCTCCCGGCTTCCAGAAGAACCGCCCACACAGGCCCCTCCAAGACCCCAACCCAGCGAGCCCAGCTTCAGGTGAGATTGGGTCTCGGGCTGGGACCACCCGCCCATCACCCATCCCCCTCCATCTTCGGGACCACTCCCGGCTTCCAGAAGAGCTGCCCACACAGGAAAGAGATCAGCCCCTCCAAGACTCCAACCCAGCGAGCCCAGATTCAGAAGAGCCGCCCACACAGGAAAGAGATAAACCCCTCCAAGACCCCAACCCAGCGAGCCCAGCTTCAGGTGAGATTGGGTCCCCGGCTGGGACCACCCGCCCATCACCCATCCCCCTACATCTTGGGGGCCGCTTCCGGCTTCCAGAAGAGCCGCCCACACAGGAAAGAGATCAGCCCCTCCAAGACCCCAACCCAGGGAGCCCAGCTTCAGGTGGGATTGGGTCTCCGGCTGGGACCACCCACCCATCAACCTTTACCATCCAACTTCGGGGCCGCTCCCGGCTTCCAGAAACACCGCCCACACAGGCCCCTCCAAGACCCAAACCCAGCGAGCCCAGCTTCAGGTGAGGTTGGGTCCCCGGCTGGGACCACCCGCCCATCACACATCCCCCTCCATCTTCGGGGCCGCTACCGGCTTCCAGAAGAGCTGCCCACACAGGAAAGACATCAGCCCCTCCAAGACCCCAACCCAGCGAGCCCAGCTTCAGGTGAGATTGGGTCTCTGGCTGGGACCACCCGCCCATCACCCATCCGCCTCCATCTTCGGGTCCGCTCACGGCTTCCAGCGGAACCGCCCACACAGGCCCCTCCAAGACCCCAACCGAATTAGCCCAGCTTCAGGTGAGATTGGGTCCCCGGCTGAGACCACCCGCCCATCACCCATCCCCCTCCATCTTCGGGGCCGCTCCCGGCTTCCAGAAGAGCCGCCCACACAGGAAAGAGATAAGCCCCTACAAGACCCCAACCCAGCCAGCCCAGCTTCAGGTGAGATTGGGTCTCTGGCTGGGACCACCCGCCCATCACCCATCACCCTCCATCTTCGGGGCCGCCCCCGGCTTCCAGAAGAGCCGCCCACACAGGAAAGAGATCAGCCCCTCCAAGACCCCAACCCAGCGAGCCCAGCTTCAGGTGAGATTGGGTCCCAGGCTGGGACCACCCGGCCATCACCCATCCCCTCCATCTTCGGGGCTGCTCCCGGCTTCCAGAAGAGCCGCCCACACAGGAAAGAGATCAGCCCCTCCAAGACCCCAACCCAGCGAGCCCAGCTTCAGGTGAGATTGGGTCTCTGGCTGGGACCACCCGCCCATAACCCATCCCCCTCCATCTTCGGGGCCGCTCCCGGCTTCCAGAAGAGCCGCCCACACAGGAAAGAGATCAGCCCCTCCAAGACCCCAACCCAGCGAGCCCAGCTTCAGGTGGGATTGGGTCTCCGGCTGGGACCACCCGCCCATCAACCTTCACCCTCCAACTTCGGGGCCGCTCCCGGTTTCCAGAAGAACCGCCCACACAGGCCCCTCCAAGACCCCAACCCAGCGAGCCCAGCTTCAGGTGAGATTGGGTCTCTGGCTGGGACCACCCGCCCATCACCCATTCGCCTCCATCTTCGGGGCCACTCACGGCTTCCAGAGGAACCGCCCACACAGGTCCCTCCAAGACCCCAACCCAGCGAGCCCAGCTTCAGGTGAGATTGGCTCCCCGACTGGGACCACCCGCCCATCACCCATCCCCCTCCATCTTCGGGACCGCTCCCGGCTTCCAGAAGAGCCGCCCACAAAGGAAAGAGATCAGCCCCTCCAAAACCCAAACCAGCGAGCCCAGCTTCAGGTGAGATTGGGTCTCTGGCTGGGACCACCCGCCCATCACCCATCACCCTCAAACTTCGGGGCCGCTCCCGACTTCCAGAAGAGCCGCCCACACAGGAAAGAGATCAGCCCCTCCAAGACCCCAACCCAGCGAGCCCAGCTTCAGGTGAGATTGGGTCTCTGGCTGGGACCACCCGCACATCACCCATCACCCTCCATTTTCGGGGCCGCTCCTGGCTTCCAGAAGAGCCGCCCACACAGGAAAGAGATCAGCCCTTCCAAGACCCCAACCCAGCGAGCCCAGCTTCAGGTGGGATTGGGTCTCCGGCTGGGACCACCCGCCCATCAACCTTCACCCTCCAACTTCGGGGCCGCTCCCGGCTTCCAGAAGAACCGCCCACACAGGCCCCTCCAAGACCCAAACCCAGCGAGCCCAGCTTCAGGTGAGGTTGGGTCCTCGGCTGGGACCACCCGCCCATCACCCATCCCCCTCCATCTTCGGGGCCGCTCCCGGCTTCCAGAAGAGCCGCCCACACAGGAAAGAGATCAGCCCCTCCAAGACCCCAACCCAGCGAGCCCAGCTTCAGGTGAGATTGGGTCTCTGGCTGGGACGACCCGCCCATCACCCATCCCCCCCATCTTCGGGGCCGCTCCCGGCTTCTAGAAGAGCCGTCCACACAGGAAAGAGATCAGCCCTTCCAAGACCCCAACCCAGCGAGCCCAGCTTCAGGTGAGATTAGGTCCCCGGCTGGGACCACCCACCCATCACCCATCCCCTTCCATCTTCGGGGCCGCTCCCGGCTTCAGAAGAGCCGCCCACACAGGAAAGAGATCAGCCCCTCCAAGACCCCAACCCAGCGAGCCCAGCTTCAGGTGAGATTGGGTCTCTGGCTGGGACCACCCGCCCATCACCCATCCGCCTCCATCTTCGGGGCCGCTCACGGCTTCCAGAGGAACCGCCCACACAGGCCCCTCCAAGACCCCAACCCAGCGAGCCCAGCTTCAGTTGAGATTGGGTCCCCGGCTGAGACCACCCGACCATCACCCATCCCCCTCCAACTTCGGGGCCGCTCCCGGCTTCCAGAAGAGCCGCCCACACAGGAAAGAGATAAGCCCCTACAAGACCCCAACCCAGCGAGCCCAGCTTCAGGTGAGATTGGGTCCCCGGCTGGGACCACCCGCCCATCACCCATCCCCTTCCATCTTCAGGGCCGCTCCCGGCTTCCAGAAGAGCCGCCCACACAGGAAAGAGATCAGCCCCTCCAAGACCCCAACCCAGCGAGCCCCGCTTCAGGTGAGATTGGGTCCCCGGCTGGCACCACCCACCCATCACCCATCCCCTTCCATCTTCAGGGCCGCTCCCGGCTTCCAGAAGAGCCGCCCACACAGGAAAGAGATAAGCCCCTACAAGACCCCAACCCAGCCAGCCCAGCTTCAGGTGAGATTGGGTCTCTGGCTGGGACCACCCGCCCATCACCCATCACCCTCCATCTTCGGGGCCGCCCTCGGCTTCCAGAAGAGCCGCACACACAGGAAAGAGATCAGCCCCTCCAAGACCCCAACCCAGCGAGCCCAGCTTCAGGTGAGATTGGGTCCCAGGCTGGGACCACCCGGCCATCACCCATCCCCTCCATCTTCGGGGCTGCTCCCGGCTTCCAGAAGAGCCGCCCACACAGGAAAGAGATCAGCCCCTCCAAGACCCCAACCCAGCGAGCCCACCTTCAGGTGAGATTGGGTCTCTGTCTGGGACCACCCGCCCATAACCCATCCCCTTCCATCTTCGGGGCCACTCCCGGCTTCCAGAAGAGCCACCCACACAGAGCCCCTCCAAGCCCCCAACCCAGCGAGCACAGCTTCAGGTGAGATTGGGTCCCCGGCTGGGACCACCCGCCCATCACACATCCCCTCCATCTTCGGGGCCGCTCCCGGCTTCCAGAAGAGCCGCCCACACAGGAAAGAGATCAGCCCTTCCAAGACCCCAACCCAGCGAGCCCAGCTTCAGGTGGGATTGGGTCTCCGGCTGGGACCACCCGCCCATCAACCTTCACCCTCCAACTTCGGGGCCGCTCCCTGCTTCCAGAAGAACCGCCCACACAGGCCCCTCCAAGACCCAAACCCAGCGAGCCCAGCTTCAGGTGAGGTTGGGTCCTCGGCTGGGACCACCCGCCCATCACCCATCCCCCTCCATCTTCGGGGCCGCTCCCGGCTTCCAGAAGAGCCGCCCACACAGGAAAGAGATCAGCCCCTCCAAGACCCCAACCCAGCGAGCCCAGCTTCAGGTGAGATTGGGTCTCTGGCTGGGACGACCCGCCCATCACCCATCCCCCCATCTTCGGGGCCGCTCCCGGCTTCTAGAAGAGCCGTCCACACAGGAAAGAGATCAGCCCTTCCAAGACCCCAACCCAGCGAGCCCAGCTTCAGGTGAGATTAGGTCCCCGGCTGGGACCACCCACCCATCACCCATCCCCTTCCATCTTCGGGCCGCTCCCGGCTTCAGAAGAGCCGCCCACACAGGAAAGAGATCAGCCCCTCCAAGACCCCAACCCAGCGAGCCCAGCTTCAGGTGAGATTGGGTCTCTGGCTGGGACCACCCGCCCATCACCCATTCGCCTCCATCTTCGGGGCCACTCACGGCTTCCAGAGGAACCGCCCACACAGGCCCCTCCAAGACCCCAACCCAGCGAGCCCAGCTTCAGGTGAGATTGGCTCCCCGACTGGGACCACCCGCCCATCACCCATCCCCTCCATCTTCGGGACCGCTCCCGGCTTCCAGAAGAGCCGCCCACACAGGAAAGAGATCAGCCCCTCCAAAACCCAAACCAGCGAGCCCAGCTTCAGGTGAGATTGGGTCTCTGGCTGGGACCACCGGCCCATCACCCATCACCCTCAAACTTCGGGGCCGCTCCCGACTTCCAGAAGAGCCGCCCACACAGGAAAGAGATCAGCCCCTCCAAGACCCCAACCCAGCGAGCCCAGCTTCAGGTGAGATTGGGACCCCGGCTGGGACCACCCGCCCATCACCCATCCCCTTCCATCTTCAGGGCCGCTCCCGGCTTCCAGAAGAGCCGCCCACACAGGAAAGAGATCAGCCCCTCCAAGACCCCAACCCAGCGAGCCCAGCTTCAGGTGAGATTGGGTCTCTGGCTGGGACCATCCGCCCATAACCCATCACCCTCCATCTTCGGGGCCGCTCCCGGCTTCCAGAAGAGCCGCCCACACAGGAAAGAGATCAGCCCCTCCAAGACCCCTACCCAGCGAGCCCAGCTTCAGGTGAGATTGGGTCCCCGGCTGGGACCACCCGCCCATCACCCATCCCCTTCCATCTTCAGGGCCGCTCCCGGCTTCCAGAAGAGCCGCACACACAGGAAAGAGATCAGCCCCTCCAAGACCCCAACCCAGCGAGCCCAGCTTTAGGTGAGATTGGGTCCCCGGCTGGGACCACCCGCCCATCACCCATCCCCCTCCATCTTCGGGGCCGCTCCCGGCTTCCAGAAGAGCCGCCCACACAGGAAAGACATCAGCCCCTCCAAGACCCCAACCCAGCGAGCCCAGCTTCAGGTGAAATTGGGTCTCTGGCTAGGACCACCCGCCCATCACCCATCCGCCTCCATCTTCGGGTCCGCTCACGGCTTCCAGCGGAACCGCCCACACAGGCCCCTCCACGACCCCAACCGAATTAGCCCAGCTTCATGTGAGATTGGGTCCCCGGCTGAGACCACCCGCCCATCACCCATCCCCCTCCATCTTCGGGGCCGCTCCCGGCTTCCAGAAGAGCCGCCCACACAGGAAAGAGATCAGCCCCTCCAAGACCCCAACCCAGCGAGCCCAGCTTCAGGTGAGATTGGGTCTCTGGCTGGGACCATCCGCCCATCACCCATTCGCCTCCATCTTCGGGGCCACTCACGGCTTCCAGAGGAACCGCCCACACAGGCCCCTCCAAGACCCCAACCGAATTAGCCCAGCTTCAGGTGAGATTGGGTCCCCGGCTGAGACCACCCGCCCATCACCCATCCCCCTCCATCTTCGGGGCCGCTCCCGGCTTCCAGAAGAGCCACCCACACAGGAAAGAGATAAGCCCCTACAAGACCCCAACCCAGCCAGCCCAGCTTCAGGTGAGATTGGGTCTCTGGCTGGGACCACCCGCCCATCACCCATCAGCCTCCATCTTCGGGGCCGCTCCCGGCTTCCAGAAGAGCCGCCCACACAGGAAAGAGATCAGCCCCTCCAAGACCCCAACCCAGCGAGCCCAGCTTCAGGTGAGATTGGGTCCCCGGCTGGGACCACCCGCCCATTACCCATCCCCCTCCATCTTCGGGGCCGCTCCCGGCTTCCAGAAGAGCCGCCCACACAGGAAAGAGATCAGCCCCTCCAAGACCCCAACCCAGCGAGCCCAGCTTCAGGTGAGATTGGGTCTCTGGCTGGGACCACCCGCCCATCACCCATCCCCCTCCATCTTCGGGGCCGCTCCCGGCTTCCAGAAGAGCCGCCCACACAGGAAAGAGATCAGCCCCTCCAAGACTCCAACCCAGCGAGCCCAGCTTCAGAAGAGCCGCCCACACAGGAAAGAGATCAGCCCCTCCAAGACCCAAAACCAGCGAGCCCATCTTCAGGTGAGATTGGGTCCCCGGCTGGGACCACCCACCCATCACCCATCCCCTTCCATCTTCGGGGCCGCTCCCGGCTTCCAGAAGAGCCGCCCACACAGGAAAGAGATCAGCTCCTCCAAGACCCCAACCCAGCGAGCCCAGCTTCAGGTGAGATTGGGTCTCTGGCTGGGACCACCCGCCCATAACCCATCCCCTCCATCTTTGGGGCCGCTCCCGGCTTCCAGAAGAGCCACCCACACAGGCCCCTCCAAGACCCCAACCCAGCGAGCACAGCTTCAGGTGAGATTGGCTCCCCGACTGGGACCACCCGCCCATCACCCTTCCCCCTCCATCTTCGGGACTGCTCCCGGCTTCCAGAAGAGCCACCCACACAGGAAAGAGATCAGCCCCTCCAAAACCCAAACCAGCGAGCCCAGCTTCAGGTGAGATTGGGTCTCTGGCTGGGACCACCCGCCCATCACCCATCACCCTCAAACTTCGGGGCTGCTCCCGACTTCCAGAAGAGCCGCCCACACAGGAAAGAGATCAGCCCCTCCAAGACCCCAACCCAGCGAGCCCAGCTTCAGGTGAGATTGGGTCCCCGGCTGGGACCACCCGCCCATCACCCATCCCCTTCCATCTTCAGGGCCGCTCCCGGCTTCCAGAAGAGCCGCCCACACAGGAAAGAGATCAGCCCCTCCAAGACCCCAACCCAGCGAGCCCAGCTTCAGGTGAGATTGGGTCTCTGGCTGGGACCACCAGCCTATCACCCATCACCCTCCATCTTCGGGGCCGCTCCCGGCTTCCAGAAGAGCCGCCCACACAGGAAAGAGATCAGCCCCTCCAAGACCCCAACCCAGCGAGACCAGCTTCAGGTGAGATTGGGTCCCCGGCTGGGACCACCCGCCCATCACCCATCCCCTTCCATCTTCAGGGCCGCTCCCGGCTTCCAGAAGAGCCGCACACACAGGAAAGAGATCAGCCCCTCCAAGACCCCAACCCAGCGAGCCCAGCTTTAGGTGAGATTGGGTCCCCGGCTGGGACCACCCGCCCATCACCCATCCCCTCCATCTTCGGGGCCGCTCCCGGCTTCCAGAAGAGCCGCCCACACAGGAAAGACATCAGCCCCTCCAAGACCCCAACCCAGCGAGCCCAGCTTCAGGTGAGATTGGGTCTCTGGCTAGGACCACCCGCCCATCACCCATCCGCCTCCATCTTCGGGTCCGCTCACGGCTTCCAGCGGAACCGCCCACACAGGCCCCTCCAAGACCCCAACCGAATTAGCCCAGCTTCAGGTGAGATTGGGTCCCCGGCTGAGACCACCCGCCCATCACCCATCCCCCTCCATCTTCGGGGCCGCTCCCGGCTTCCAGAAGAGCCACCCACACAGGAAAGAGATAAGGCCCTACAAGGCCCCAACCCAGCCAGCCCAGCTTCAGGTGAGATTGGGTCTCTGGCTGGGACCACCCGCCCATCACCCATCACCCTCCATCTTCGGGGCCGCTCCCGGCTTCCAGAAGAGCCGCCCACACAGGAAAGAGATCAGCCCCTCCAAGACCCCAACCCAGCGAGCCCAGCTTCAGGTGAGATTGGGTCCCCGGCTGGGACCACCCGCCCATTACCCATCCCCCTCCATCTTCGGGGCCGCTCCCGGCTTCCAGAAGAGCCGCCCACACAGGAAAGAGATCAGCCCCTCCAAGACTCCAACCCAGCGAGCCCAGCTTCAGAAGAGCCGCCCACACAGGAAAGAGATCAGCCCCTCCAAGACCCAAAACCAGCGAGCCCATCTTCAGGTGAGATTGGGTCCCCGGCTGGGACCACCCACCCATCACCCATCCCCTTCCATCTTCGGGGCCGCTCCCGGCTTCCAGAAGAGCCGCCCACACAGGAAAGAGATCAGCTCCTCCAAGACCCCAACCCAGCGAGCCCAGCTTCAGGTGAGATTGGGTCTCTGGCTGGGACCACCCGCCCATAACCCATCCCCCTCCATCTTCGGGGCCGCTCCCGGCTTCCAGAAGAGCCACCCACACAGGCCCCTCCAAGACCCCAACCCAGCGAGCACAGCTTCAGGTGAGATTGGCTCCCCGACTGGGACCACCCGCCCATCACCCATCCCCCTCCATCTTCGGGACTGCTCCCGGCTTCCAGAAGAGCCGCCCACACAGGAAAGAGATCAGCCCCTCCAAAACCCAAACCAGCGAGCCCAGCTTCAGGTGAGATTGGGTCTCTGGCTGGGACCACCCGCCCATCACCCATCACCCTCAAACTTCGGGGCCGCTCCCGACTTCCAGAAGAGCCGCCCACACAGGAAAGAGATCAGCCCCTCCAAGACCCCAACCCAGCGAGCCCAGCTTCAGGTGAGATTGGGTCCCCGGCTGGGACCACCCGCCCATCACCCATCCCCTTCCATCTTCAGGGCCGCTCCCGGCTTCCAGAAGAGCTGCCCACACAGGAAAGAGATCAGCCCCTCCAAGACCCCAACCCAGCGAGCCCAGCTTCAGGTGAGATTGGGTCTCTGGCTGGGACCACCCGCCCATCACCCATCACCCTCCATCTTCGGGGCCGCTCCCGGCTTCCAGAAGAGCCGCCCACACAGGAAAGAGATCAGCCCCTCCAAGACCCCAACCCAGCGAGACCAGCTTCAGGTGAGATTGGGTCCCCGGCTGGGACCACCCGCCCATCACCCATCCCCTTCCATCTTCAGGGCCGCTCCCGGCTTCCAGAAGAGCCGCACACACAGGAAAGAGATCAGCCCCTCCAAGACCCCAACCCAGCGAGCCCAGCTTTAGGTGAGATTGGGTCCCCGGCTGGGACCACCCGCCCATCACCAATCCCCCTCCATCTTCGGGGCCGCTCCCGGCTTCCAGAAGAGCCGCCCACACAGGAAAGACATCAGCCCCTCCAAGACCCCAACCCAGCGAGCCCAGCTTCAGGTGAGATTGGGTCTCTGGCTAGGACCACCCGCCCATCACCCATCCGCCTCCATCTTCGGGTCCGCTCACGGCTTCCAGCGGAACCGCCCACACAGGCCCCTCCAAGACCCCAACCGAATTAGCCCAGCTTCAGGTGAGATTGGGTCCCCGGCTGAGACCACCCGCCCATCACCCATCCCCCTCCATCTTCGGGGCCGCTCCCGGCTTCCAGAAGAGCCGCCCACACAGGAAAGAGATAAGCCCCTACAAGACCCCAACCCAGCCAGCCCAGCTTCAGGTGAGATTGGGTCTCTGGCTGGGACCACCCGCCCATCACCCATCACCCTCCATCTTCGGGGCCGCTCCCGGCTTCCAGAAGAGCCGCCCACACAGGAAAGAGATCAGCCCCTCCAAGACCCCAACCCAGCGACCCCAGCTTCAGGTGAGATTGGGTCCCCGGCTGAGACCACCCGCCCATCACCCATCCCCCTCCATCTTCGGGGCCGCTCCCGGCTTCCAGAAGAGCCGCCCACACAGGAAAGAGATAAGCCCCTACAAGACCCCAACCCAGCGAGCCCAGCTTCAGGTGAGATTGGGTCCCCGGCTGGGACCACCCGCCCATCACCCATCCCCTTCCATCTTCAGGGCCGCTCCCGGCTTCCAGAAGAGCCGCCCACACAGGAAAGAGATCAGCCCCTCCAAGACCCCAACCCAGCGAGCCCAGCTTCAGATGAGATTGGGTCCCGGGCTGGCACCACCCGCCCATCACCCATCCCCTTCCATCTTCAGGGCCGCTCCCGGCTTCCAGAAGAGCCGCCCACACAGGAAAGAGATCAGCCCCTCCAAGACCCCAACCCAGCGAGCCCAGCTTCAGGTGAGATTGGGTCTCTGGCTGGGACCACCTGCCCATCACCCATCACCCTCCATCTTCGGGGCCGCTCCCGGCTTCCAGAAGAGCCGCCCACACAGGAAAGAGATCAGCCCCTCCAAGACCCCAACCCAGCGAGCCCAGCTTCAGGTGAGATTGGGTCCCCGGCTGGGACCACCCGCCCATCACCCATCCCCCTCCATCTTCGGGGCCGCTCCCGGCTTCCAGAAGAGCCGCCCACACAGGAAAGAGATCAGTCCCTCCAAGACTCCAACCCAGCGAGCCCAGCTTCAGCAGAGCCGCCCACACAGGAAAGAGATCAGCCCCTCCAAGACCCCAACCCAGCGAGCCCAGCTTCAGGTGAGATTGGGTCTCCGGCTGGGACCACCCGCCCATCACCCATCCCCCTCCATCTTCGGGGCCGCTCCCGGCTTCCAGAAGAGCCGCCCACACAGGAAAGAGATCAGCCCCTCCAAGACCCCAACCCAGCGAGCCCAGCTTCAGTTGAGATTGGGTCCCCGGCTGGGACCACCCGCCCATCACCCATCCCCCTCCATCTTCGGGGCCGCTCCCGGCTTCCAGAAGAGCCGCCCACACAGGAAAGAGATCAGCCCCTCCAAGACCCCAACCCAGCGAGCTTAGATTCAGGTGAGATTGGGTCTCTGGCTGGGACCACCCGCCCATCACCCATCACCCTCCATCTTCGGGGCCGCTCCCGGCTTCCAGAAGAGCCGCCCACACAGGAAAGAGATCAGCCCCTCCAAGACCCCAACCCAGCGAGCCCAGCTTCATGTGAGATTGGGTCCCCGGTTGGGACCACCCGCCCATCACCCATCCCCCTCCATCTTCGGGGCCGCTCCCGGCTTCCAGAAGAGCCGCCCACACAGGAAAGAGATCAGCCCCTCCAAGACTCCAACCCAGCGAGCCCAGCTTCAGTTGAGATTAGGTCCCCGGCTGGGACCACCCGCCCATCACCCATCCCCCTCCATCTTCGGGGCCGCTCCCAGCTTCCAGAAGAACCGCCCACACAGGCCCCTCCAAGACCCCAACCCAGCGAGCCCAGCTTCAGGTGAGATTGGGTCCCCGGCTGGGACCACCCGCCCATCACCCATCCCCCTCCATCTTCGGGGCCGCTCCCGGCTTCCAGAAGAGCTGCCCACACAGGAAAGAGATCAGCCCCTCCAAGACCCCAACCCAGGGAGCCCAGCTTCAGGTGAGATTGGGTCTCTGGCTGGGACCACCCGCCCATCACCCATTCGCCTCCATCTTCGGGGCCACTCACGGCTTCCAGAGGAACCGCCCACACAGGCCCCTCCAAGACCCCAACCCAGCGAGCCCAGCTTCAGGTGAGATTGGCTCCCCGATTGGGACCACCCGCCCATCACCCATCCCCCTCCATCTTCGGGACCGCTCCCGGCTTCCAGAAGAGCCGCCCACACAAGAAAGAGATCAGCCCCTACAAGACTCCAACCCAGCGAGCCCAGATTCAGAAGAGCCGCCCACACAGGAAAGAGATAAGCCCCTCCAAGACCCCAACCCAGCGAGCCCAGCTTCAGGTGAGATTGGGTCCCCGGCTGGGACCACCCGCCCATCACCCATCCCCCTACATCTTCGGGGCCGCTTCCGGCTTCCAGAAGAGCCGCCCACACAGGAAAGAGATCAGCCCCTCCAAGACCCCAACCCAGGGAGCCCAGCTTCAGGTGGGATTGGGTCTCCGGCTGGGACCACCCGCCCATCAACCTTTACCATCCAACTTCGGGGCCGCTCCCGGCTTCCAGAAGAACCGCCCACACAGGCCCCTCCAAGACCCAAACCCAGCGAGCCCAGCTTCAGGTGAGGTTGGGTCCCCGGCTGGGACCACCCGCCCATCACCCATCCCCCTCCATCTTCGGGGCCGCTCCCGGCTTCCAGAAGAGCTGCCCACACAGGAAAGAGATCAGCCCCTCCAAGACCCCAACCCAGCGAGCCCAGCTTCAGGTGAGATTGGGTCTCTGGCTGGGACCACCCGCCCATCACCCATCCGCCTCCATCTTCGGGGCCGCTCATGGCTTCCAGAGGAACCGCCCACACAGGCCCCTCCAAGACCCCAACCCAGCGAGCCCAGCTTGAGTTGAGATTGGGTCCCCGGCTGAGACCACCCGCCCATCACCCATCCCCCTCCATCTTCGGGGCCGCTCCCGGCTTCCAGAAGAGCCGCCCACACAGGAAAGAGATAAGCCCCTACAAGACCCCAACCCAGCGAGCCCAGCTTCAGGTGAGATTGGGTCCCCGGCTGGGACCACCCGCCCATCACCCATCCCCTTCCATCTTCAGGGCCGCTCCCGGCTTCCAGAAGAGCCGCCCACACAGGAAAGAGATCAGCCCCTCCAAGACCCCAACCCAGCGAGCCCAGCTTCAGATGAGATTGGGTCCCCGGCTGGCACCACCCGCCCATCACCCATCCCCTTCCATCTTCAGGGCCGCTCCCGGCTTCCAGAAGAGCCGCCCACACAGGAAAGAGATCAGCCCCTCCAAGACCCCAACCCAGCGAGCCCAGCTTCAGGTGAGATTGGGTCTCTGGCTGGGACCACCTGCCCATCACCCATCACCCTCCATCTTCGGGGCCGCTCCCGGCTTCCAGAAGAGCCGCCCACACAGGAAAGAGATCAGCCCCTCCAAGACCCCAACCCAGCGAGCCCAGCTTCAGGTGAGATTGGGTCCCCGGCTGGGACCACCCGCCCATCACCCATCCCCTCCATCTTCGGGGCCGCTCCCGGCTTCCAGAAGAGCCGCCCACACAGGAAAGAGATCAGCCCCTCCAAGACTCCAACCCAGCGAGCCCAGCTTCAGCAGAGCCGCCCACACAGGAAAGAGATCAGCCCCTCCAAGGCCCCAACCCAGCGAGCCCAGCTTCAGGTGAGATTGGGTCTCCGGCTGGGACCACCCGCCCATCACCCATCCCCCTCCATCTTCGGGGCCGCTCCCGGCTTCCAGAAGAGCCGCCCACACAGGAAAGAGATCAGCCCCTCCAAGACCCCAACCCAGCGAGCCCAGCTTCAGTTGAGATTGGGTCCCCGGCTGGGACCACCCGCCCATCACCCATCCCCCTCCATCTTCGGGGCCGCTCCCGGCTTCCAGAAGAACCGCCCACACAGGCCCCTCCAAGACCCCAACCCAGCGAGCCCAGCTTCAGGTGAGATTGGGTCCCCGGCTGGGACCACCCGCCCATCACCCATCCCCCTCCATCTTCGGGACCGCTCCCGGCTTCCAGAAGAGCCGCCCACACAGGAAAGAGATCAGCCCCTCCAAGACCCCAACCCAGGGAGCCCAGCTTCAGGTGGGATTGGGTCTCCGGCTGGACCACCCGCCCATCAACCTTCACCCTCCAACTTCGGGGCCGCTTCCGGCTTCCAGAAGAACCGCCCACACTGGCCCCTCCAAGACCCAAACCCAGCGAGCCCAGCTTCAGGTGAGGTTGGGTCCCCGGCTGGGACCACCCGCCCATCACCCATCCCCCTCCATCTTCGGGGCCGCTCCCGGCTTCCAGAAGAGCTGCCCACACAGGAAAGAGATCAGCCCCTCCAAGACCCCAACCCAGCGAGCTTAGATTCAGGTGAGATTGGGTCTCTGGCTGGGACCACCCGCCCATCACCCATCACCCTCCATCTTCGGGGCCGCTCCCGGCTTCCAGAAGAGCCGCCCACACAGGAAAGAGATCAGCCCCTCCAAGACCCCAACCCAGCGAGCCCAGCTTCAGGTGAGATTGGCTCCCCGGTTGGGACCACCCGCCCATCACCCATCCCCCTCCATCTTCGGGGCCGCTCCCGGCTTCCAGAAGAGCCGCCCACACAGGAAAGAGATCAGCCCCTCCAAGACTCCAACCCAGCGAGCCCAGCTTCAGAAGAGCCGCCCACACAGGAAAGAGATCAGCCCCTCCAAGACCCCAACCCAGCGAGCCCAGTTTCAGGTGAGATTGGGTATCCGGCTGGGACCACCCGCCCATCACCCATCCCCCTCCATCTTCTGGGCCGCTCCCGGCTTCCAGAAGAGCCGCCCACACAGGAAGGAGATCAGCCCCTCCAAGACCCCAACCCAGCGAGCCCAGCTACAGTTGAGATTAGGTCCCCGGCTGGGACCACCCGCCCATCACCCATCCCCCTCCATCTTCGGGGCCGCTCCCAGCTTCCAGAAGAACCGCCCACACAGGCCCCTCCAAGACCCCAACCCAGCGAGCCCAGCTTCAGGTGAGATTGGGTCCCTGGCTGGGACCACCCGCCCATCACCCATCACCCTCCATCTTCGGGGCCGCTCCCGGCTTCCAGAAGAGCTGCCCACACAGGAAAGAGATCAGCCCCTCCAAGACCCCAACCCAGGGAGCCCAGCTTCAGGTGAGATTGGTTCTCTGGCTGGGACCACCCGCCCATCACCCATTCGCCTCCATCTTCGGGGCCACTCACGGCTTCCAGAGGAACCACCCACACAGGCCCCTCCAAGACCCCAACCCAGCGAGCCCAGCTTCAGGTGAGATTGGCTCCCCGATTGGGACCACCCGCCCATCACCCATCCCCCTCCATCTTCGGGACCGCTCCCGGCTTCCAGAAGAGCCGCCCACACAGGAAAGAGATCAGCCCCTACAAGACTCCAACCCAGCGAGCCCAGATTCAGAAGAGCCGCCCACACAGGAAAGAGATAAGCCCCTCCAAGACCCCAACCCAGCGAGCCCAGCTTCAGGTGAGATTGGGTCCCCGGCTGGGACCACCCGCCCATCACCCATCCCCCTACATCTTCGGGGCCGCTTCCGGCTTCCAGAAGAGCCGCCCACACAGGAAAGAGATCAGCCCCTCCAAGACCCCAACCCAGGGAGCCCAGCTTCAGGTGGGATTGGGTCTCCGGCTGGGACCACCCGCCCATCAACCTTTACCATCCAACTTCGGGGCCGCTCCCGGCTTCCAGAAGAACCGCCCACACAGGCCCCTCCAAGACCCAAAACCAGCGAGCCCAGCTTCAGGTGAGGTTGGGTCCCCGGCTGGGACCACCCGCCCATCACACATCCCCCACCAACTTCGGGGCCGCTACCGGCTTCCAGAAGAGCTGCCCACACAGGAAAGACATCAGCCCCTCCAAGACCCCAACCCAGCGAGCCCAGCTTCAGGTGAGATTGGGTCTCTGGCTGGGACCACCCGCCCATCACCCATCCGCCTCCATCTTCGGGTCCGCTAACGGCTTCCAGAGGAACCGCCCACACAGGCCCCTCCAAGACCCCAACCCAGCGAGCCCAGCTTCAGGTGAGATTGGGTCCCCGGCTGAGACCACCCGGCCATCACCCATCCCCCTCCATCTTCGGGGCCGCTCCCGGCTTCCAGAAGAGCCGCAAACACAGGAAAGAGATAAGCCCCTACAAGACCCCAACCCAGCCAGCCCAGCTTCAGGTGAGATTGGGTCTCTGGCTGGGACCACCCGCCCATCACCCATCACCCTCCATCTTCGGGGCCGCCCCCGGCTTCCAGAAGAGCCGCCCACACAGGAAAGAGATCAGCCCCTCCAAGACCCCAACCCAGCGAGCCCAGCTTCAGGTGAGATTGGGTCCCAGGCTGGGACCACCCGGCCATCACCCATCCCCCTCCATCTTCGGGGCTGCTCCCGGCTTCCAGAAGAGCCGCCCACACAGGAAAGAGATCAGCCCCTCCAAGACCCCAACCCAGCGAGCCCAGCTTCAGGTGAGATTGGGTCTCTGGCTGGGACCACCGGCCCATAACCCATCCCCCTCCATCTTCGGGGCCTCTCCCGGCTTCCAGAAGAGCCACCCACACAGGCCCCTCCAAGACCCCAACCCAGCGAGCACAGCTTCAGGTGAGATTGGGTCCCCGGCTGGGACCACCCGCCCATCACACATCCCCCTCCATCTTCGGGGCCGCTCCCGGCTTCCAGAAGAGCCGCCCACACAGGAAAGAGTTCAGCCCCTCCAAGACCCCAACCCAGCGAGCCCAGCTTCAGGTGGGATTGGGTCTCCGGCTGGGACCACCCGCCCATCAACCTTCACCCTCCAACATCGGGGCCGCTCCCGGCTTCCAGAAGAACCGCCCACACAGGCCCCTCCAAGACCCAAACCCAGCGAGCCCAGCTTCAGGTGAGGTTGGGTCCTCGGCTGGGACCACCCGCCCATCACCCATCCCCCTCCATCTTCGGGGCCGCTCCCGGCTTCCAGAAGAGCCGCCCACACAGGAAAGAGATCAGCCCCTCCAAGACCCCAACCCAGCGAGCCCAGCTTCAGGTGAGATTGGGTCTCTGGCTGGGACCACCCGCCCATCACCCATCCCCCCCATCTTCGGGGCCGCTCCCGGCTTCTAGAAGAGCCGTCCACACAGGAAAGAGATCAGCCCTTCCAAGACCCCAACCCAGCGAGCCCAGCTTCAGGTGAGATTAGGTCCCCGGCTGGGACCACCCACCCATCACCCATTCGCCTCCATCTTCGGGGCCACTCACGGCTTCCAGAAGAGCCGCCCACACAGGAAAGAGATCAGCCCCTCCAAGACCCCAACCCAGCGAGCCCAGCTTCAGGTGAGATTGGGTCTCTGGCTGGGACCACCCGCCCATCACCCATTCGCCTCCATCTTCGGGGCCACTCACGGCTTCCAGAGGAACCGCCCACACAGGCCCCTCCAAGACCCCAACCCAGCGAGCCCAGCTTCAGGTGAGATAGGGTCCCCGGCTGGGACCACCCGCCCATCACCCATCCCCCTCCATCTTCGGTGCTGCTCCTGGCTTCCAGAAGAGCTGCCCACACAGGAAAGAGATCAGCCCCTCCAAGACCCCAACCCAGCTAGCCCAGCTTCAGGTGAGATTGGGTCTCTAGCGGGGACCACCCGCCCATCACTCATCCGCCTCCATCTTCAGGGCCGCTCACGGCTTCCAGAAGAACCGCCCACACAGGCCCCTCCAAGACCCCAACCCAGCGAGCCCAGCTTCAGGTGAGATTGGGTCCCCGGCTGGGACCACCCGCCCATCACCCATCCCCCTCCATCTTCGGGGCCGCTCCCGGCTTCCAGAAGAGCCGCCCACACAGGAAAGAGATCAGCCCCTCCAAGACCCCAACACAGGGAGCTCAGCTTTAGGTGGGATTGGGTCTCCGGCTGGGACCACCCGCCCATCAACCTTCACCCTCCAACTTCGGGGCCGCTCCCGGCTTCCAGAAGAGCCGCCCACACAGGAAAGAGATCAGCCCCTCCAAGACCCCAACACAGGGAGCTCAGCTTTAGGTGGGATTGGGTCTCCGGCTGGGACGACCCGCCCATCAACCTTCACCCTCCAACTTCGGGGCCGCTCACGGCTTCCAGAAGAACCGCCCACACAGGCCCCTCCAAGACCCCAACCCAGCTAGCCCAGCTTCAGGTGAGATTGGGTCTCTAGCGGGGACCACCCGCCCATCACTCATCCGCCTCCATCTTCAGGGCCGCTCCCGGCTTCCAGAAGAACCGCCCACACAGGCCCCTCCAAGACCCAAACCCAGTGAGCCCAGCTTCAGGTGAGGTTGGGTCCTCGGCTGGGACCACCCGCCCATCACCCATCCCCCTCCATCTTCGGGGCCGCTCCCGGCTTCCAGAAGAGCCGCCCACACAGGAAAGAGATCAGCCCCTCCAAGACACCAACCCAGCGAGCCCATCTTCAGGTGAGATTGGGTCTCTGGCTGGGACCACCCGCCCATCACCCAACCTCCCATCTTCGGGGCCGCTCCCGGCTTCTAGAAGAGCCTTCTACACAGGAAAGAGATCAGCCCTTCCAAGACCCCAACCCAGCGAGCCCAGCTTCAGGTGAGATTGGGTCCCCAGCTGGGACCACCCGCCCATCAACCATCCCCCGCCATCTTCGGGGCCGCTTCCGGCTTCTAGAAGAGCCGTCTACACAGGAAAGAGATCAGCCCTTCCAAGACCCCAACCCAGCGAGCCCAGCTTCTGGTGAGATTGGGTCTCTGGCTGGGACCACCCGCCCATCCCCCATCCCCCGCCATCTTCGGGGCCGCTCCCGGCTTCCAGAAGAGCTGCCCACACAGGAAAGAGATCAGCCCCTCCAAGACCCCAACCCAGCGAGCCCAGCTTCAGGTGAGATTGGCTCCCCGATTGGGACCACCCGCCCATCACCCATCCCCCTCCACCTTCGGGGCCGCTCCCAGCTTCCAGAAGAGCCGCCCACACAGGAAAGAAATCAGCCCCTCCAAGACCCCAACCCAGCGAGCCCAGCTTCAGGTGAGATTGGGTCCCCGGCTGGGACCACTCACCCATCACCCATCCCCTTCCATCTTCGGGGCCGCTCCCGGCTTCCAGAAGAGCCGCCCACACAGGAAAGAGATCAGCCCCTCCAAGACCCCAACCCAGCGAGCCCAGCTTCAGGTGAGATTGGGTCTCTGGCTGGGACCACCCGCCCATCACCCATGCGCCTCCATCTTCGGGGCCACTCACGGCTTCCAGAGGAACCGCCCACACAGGCCCCTCCAAGACCCAACCCAGCGAGCCCAGCTTCAGGTGAGATTGGCTCCCCGACTGGGACCACCCGCCCATCACCCATCCGCCTCCATCTTCGGAACCGCTCCCGGCTTCCAGAAGAGCCGCCCACACAGGAAAGAGATCAGCCCCTCCAAGACCCCAACCCAGCGAGCCCAGCTTCAGGTGAGATTGGGTCTCTGGCTGGGACCACCCGCCCATCACCCATTCGCCTCCATCTTCGGGGCCACTCACGGCTTCCAGAGGAACCGCCCACACAGGCCCCTCCAAGACCCCAACCCAGCGAGCCCAGCTTCAGGTGAGATTGGGTCCCCGACTGGGACCACCCGCCCATCACCCATCCCCCTCCATCTTCGGGACCGCTCCCGGCTTCCAGAAGAGCCGCCCACACAGGAAAGAGATCAGCCCCTCCAAGACCCCAACCCAGGGAGCCCAGCTTCAGATGGTATTGGGTCTCCGGCTGGAACCACCCGCCCATCAACCTTCACCCTCCAACTTCGGGGCCGCTCCCGGCTTTCAGAAGAACCGCCCACACAGGCCCCTCCAAGACCCAAACCCAGCGAGCCCAGCTTCAGGTGAGGTTGGGTCCCCGGCTGGGACCACCCGCCCATCACCCATCCCCCTCCATCTTCGGGGCCGCTCCCGGCTTCCAGAAGAGCTGCCCACACAGGAAAGACATCAGCCCATCCAAGACCCAAACCCAGCGAGCCCAGCTTCAGGTGAGATTGGGTCTCTGGCTGGGACCACCCGCCCATCACCCATCCGCCTCCATCTTCGGGTCCGCTCACGGCTTCCAGCGGAACCGCCCACACAGGCCCCTCCAAGACCCCAACCGAATTAGCCCAGCTTCAGGTGAGATTGGGTCCCCGGCTGAGACCACCCGCCCATCACCCATCCCCCTCCATCTTCGGGGCCGCTCCCGGCTTCCAGAAGAGCCGCCCACACAGGAAAGAGATAAGCCCCTACAAGACCCCAACCCAGCCAGCCCAGCTTCAGGTGAGATTGGGTCTCTGGCTGGGACCACCCGCCCATCACCCATCACCCTCCATCTTCGGGGCCGCCCCCGGCTTCCAGAAGAGCCGCCCACACAGGAAAGAGATCAGCCCCTCCAAGACCCCAACCCAGCGAGCCCAGCTTCAGGTGAGATTGGGTCCCAGGCTGGGACCACCCGGCCATCACCCATCCCCCTCCATCTTCGGGGCTGCTCCCGGCTTCCAGAAGAGCCGCCCACACAGGAAAGAGATCAGCCCCTCCAAGACCCCAACCCAGCGAGCCCAGCTTCAGGTGAGATTGGGTCTCTGGCTGGGACCACCCGCCCATAACCCATCCCCCTCCATCTTCGGGGCCGCTCCCGGCTTCCAGAAGAGCCGCCCACACAGGAAAGAGATCAGCCCCTCCAAGACCCCAACCCAGCGAGCCCAGCTTCAGGTGGGATTGGGTCTCCGGCTGGGACCACCCGCCCATCAACCTTCACCCTCCAACTTCGGGGCCGCTCCCGGTTTCCAGAAGAACCGCCCACACAGGCCCCTCCAAGACACCAACCCAGCGAGCCCAGCTTCAGGTGAGATTGGGTCTCTGGCTGGGACCACCCGCCCATCACCCATTCGCCTCCATCTTCGGGGCCACTCACGGCTTCCAGAGGAACCGCCCACACAGGTCCCTCCAAGACCCCAACCCAGCGAGCCCAGCTTCAGGTGAGATTGGCTCCCCGACTGGGACCACCCGCCCATCACCCATCCCCCTCCATCTTCGGGACCGCTCCCGGCTTCCAGAAGAGCCGCCCACAAAGGAAAGAGATCAGCCCCTCCAAAACCCAAACCAGCGAGCCCAGCTTCAGGTGAGATTGGGTCTCTGGCTGGGACCACCCGCCCATCACCCATCACCCTCAAACTTCGGGGCCGCTCCCGACTTCCAGAAGAGCCGCCCACACAGGAAAGAGATCAGCCCCTCCAAGACCCCAACCCAGCGAGCCCAGCTTCAGGTGAGATTGGGTCTCTGGCTGGGACCACCCGCCCATCACCCATCACCCTCCATTTTCGGGGCCGCTCCTGGCTTCCAGAAGAGCCGCCCACACAGGAAAGAGATCAGCCCCTCCAAGACCCCAACCCAGCGAGCCCAGCTTCAGGTGAGATTGGGTCCCCGGCTGGGACCACCCGCCCATCACCCATCCCCTTGCATCTTCAGGGCCGCTCCCGGCTTCCAGAAGAGCCGCCCACACAGGAAAGAGATCAGCCCCTCCAAGACCCCAACCCAGCGAGCCCAGCTTCAGGTGAGATTGGGTCTCTGGCTGGGACCACCCGCCCATCACCCATTCGCCTCCATCTTCGGGGCCACTCACGGCTTCCAGAGGAACCGCCCACACAGGCCCCTCCAAGACCCCAACCCAGCGAGCCCAGCTTCAGGTGAGATTGGCTCCCCGACTGGGACCACCCGCCCATCACCCATCCCCCTCCATCTTCGGGACCGCTCCCGGCTTCCAGAAGAGCCGCCCACACAGGAAAGAGATCAGCCCCTCCAAAACCCAAACCAGCAAGCCCAGCTTCAGGTGAGATTGGGTCTCTGGCTGGGACCACCCGCCCATCACCCATCACCCTCAAACTTCGGGGCCGCTCCCGACTTCCAGAAGAGCCGCCCACACAGGAAAGAGATCAGCCCCTCCAAGACCCCAACCCAGCGAGCCCAGCTTCAGGTGAGATTTGGTCCCCGGCTGGGACCACCCGCCCATCACCCATCCCCTTCCATCTTCAGGGCCGCTCCCGGCTTCCAGAAGAGCCGCCCACACAGGAAAGAGATCAGCCCCTCCAAGACCCCAACCCAGCGAGCCCAGCTTCAGGTGAGATTGGGTCTCTGGCTGGGACCACCCGCCCATCACCCATCACCCTCCATCTTCGGGGCCGCTCCCGGCTTCCAGAAGAGCCGCCCACACAGGAAAGAGATCAGCCCCTCCAAGACCCCAACCCAGCGAGCCCAGCTTCAGGTGAGATTGGGTCCCCGGCTGGGACCACCCGCCCATCACCCATCCCCTTCCATCTTCAGGGCCGCTCCCAGCTTCCAGAAGAGCCGCACACACAGGAAAGAGATCAGCCCCTCCAAGACCCCAACCCAGCGAGCCCAGCTTCAGGTGAGATTGGGTCCCCGGCTGGGACCACCCGCCCTTCACCCATCCCCCTCCATCTTCGGGGCCGCTCCCGGCTTCCAGAAGAGCCGCCCACACAGGAAAGACATCAGCCCCTCCAAGACCCCAACCCAGCGAGCCCAGCTTCAGGTGAGATTGGGTCTCTGGCTGGGACCACCCGCCCATCACCCATCTGCCTCCATCTTCGGGTCCGCTCACGGCTTCCAGCGGAACCGCCCACACAGGCCCCTCCAAGACCCCAACCCAGCGAGCCCAGCTTCAGGTGAGATTGGGTCCCCGGCTGGGACCACCCGCCCATCACCCATCCCCCTCCATCTTCCGGGCCGCTCCCGGCTTCCAGAAGAGCCGCCCACACAGGAAAGAGATCAGCCCCTCCAAGACCCCAACACAGGGAGCTCAGCTTTAGGTGGGATTGGGTCTCCGGCTGGGACCACCCGCCCATCAACCTTCACCCTCCAACTTCGGGGCCGCTCCCGGCTTCCAGAAGAACCGCCCACACAGGCCCCTCCAAGACCCAAACCCAGTGAGCCCAGCTTCAGGTGAGATTGGGTCCTCGGCTGGGACCACCCGCCCATCACCCATCCCCCTCCATCTTCGGGGCCGCTCCCGGCTTCCAGAAGAGCCGCCCACACAGGAAAGAGATCAGCCCCTCCAAGACCCCAACCCAGCGAGCCCATCTTCAGGTGAGATTGGGTCTCTGACTGGATCCACCCGCCCATCACCCATCCCCCCATCTTCGGGGCCGCTCCCGGCTTCTAGAAGAGCCGTCTACACAGGAAAGAGATCAGCCCTTCCAAGACCCCAACCCAGCGAGCCCAGCTTCAGGTGAGATTGGGTCCCCAGCTGGGACCACCCGCCCATCACCCATCCCCCGCCATCTTCGGGGCCGCTCCCGGCTTCTAGAAGAGCCGTCTACACAGGAAAGAGATCAGCCCTTCCAAGACCCCAACCCAGCGAGCCCAGCTTCTGGTGAGATTGGGTCTCTGGCTGGGACCACCCGCCCATCCCCCATCCCCCGCCATCTTCGGGGCCGCTCCCGGCTTCCAGAAGAGCTGCCCACACAGGAAAGAGATCAGCCCCTCCAAGACCCCAACCCAGCGAGCCCAGCTTCAGGTGAGATTGGCTCCCCGATTGGGACCACCCGCCCATCACCCATCCCCCTCCACCTTCGGGGCCGCTCCCAGCTTCCAGAAGAGCCGCCCACACAGGAAAGAGATCAGCCCCTCCAAGACCCCAACCCAGCGAGCCCAGCTTCAGGTGAGATTGGGTCCCCGGCTGGGACCACTCACCCATCACCCATCCCCTTCCATCTTCGGGGCCGCTCCTGGCTTCCAGAAGAGCCGCCCACACAGGAAAGAGATCAGCCCCTCCAAGACCCCAACCCAGCGAGCCCAGCTTCAGGTGAGATTGGGTCTCTGGCTGGGACCACCCGCCCATCACCCATTCGCCTCCAACTTCGGGGCCACTCACGGCTTCCAGAGGTACCGCCCACACAGGCCCCTCCAAGACCCAACCCAGCGAGGCCAGCTTCAGGTGAGATTGGCTCCCGACTGCGCCACCCGCCCATCACCCATCCGCCTCCATCTTCGGAACCGCTCCCGGCTTCCAGAAGAGCCGCCCACACAGGAAAGAGATCAGCCCCTCCAAGACCCCAACCCAGCGAGCCCAGCTTCAGGTGAGATTGGGTCTCTGGCTGGGACCATCCGCCCATCACCCATTCGCCTCCATCTTCGGGGCCACTCACGGCTTCCAGAGGAACCGCCCACACAGGCCCCTCCAAGACCCCAACCCAGGGAGCCCAGCTTCAGATGGGATTGGGTCTCCGGCTGGAACCACCCGCCCATCAACCTTCACCCTCCAACTTCGGGGCCGCTCCCGGCTTTCAGAAGAACCGCCCACACAGGCCCCTCCAAGACCCAAACCCAGCGAGCCCAGCTTCAGGTGAGGTTGGGTCCCCGGCTGGGACCACCCGCCCATCACCCATCCCCCTCCATCTTCGGGGCCGCTCCCGGCTTCCAGAAGAGCTGCCCACACAGGAAAGACATCAGCCCATCCAAGACCCAAACCCAGCGAGCCCAGCTTCAGGTGAGATTGGGTCTCTGGCTGGGACCACCCGCCCATCACCCATCCGCCTCCATCTTCGGGGCCGCTCACGGCTTCCAGAGGAACCGCCCACACAGGCCCCTCCAAGACCCCAACCCAGCGAGCCCAGCTTCAGTTGAGATTGGGTCCCCGGCTGAGACCACCCGCCCATCACCCATCCCCCTCCAACTTCGGGGCCGCTCCCGGCTTCCAGAAGAGCCGCCCACACAGGAAAGAGATAAGCCCCTACAAGACCCCAACCCAGCGAGCCCAGCTTCAGGTGAGATTGGGTCCCCGGCTGGGACCACCCGCCCATCACCCATCCCCTTCCATCTTCAGGGCCGCTCCCGGCTTCCAGAAGAGCCACCCACACAGGCCCCTCCAAGCCCCCAACCCAGCGAGCACAGCTTCAGGTGAGATTGGGTCCCCGGCTGGGACCACCCGCCCATAACCCATCGCCTTCCATCTTCGGGGCCGCTCCCGGCTTCTAGAAGAGCCGTCCACACAGGAAAGAGATCAGCCCTTCCAAGACCCCAACCCAGCGAGCCCAGCTTCAGGTGAGATTAGGTCCCCGGCTGGGACCACCCACCCATCACCCATCCCCTTCCATCTTCGGGGCCGCTCCCGGCTTCAGAAGAGCCGCCCACACAGGAAAGAGATCAGCCCCTCCAAGACCCCAACCCAGCGAGCCCAGCTTCAGGTGAGATTGGGTCTCTGGCTGGGACCACCCGCCCATCACCCATTCGCCTCCATCTTCGGGGCCACTCACGGCTTCCAGAGGAACCGCCCACACAGGCCCCTCCAAGACCCCAACCCAGCGAGCCCAGCTTCAGGTGAGATTGGCTCCCCGACTGGGACCACCCGCCCATCACCCATCCCCCTTCATCTTCGGGACCGCTCCCGGCTTCCAGAAGAGCCGCCCACACAGGAAAGAGATCAGCCCCTCCAAAACCCAAACCAGCGAGCCCAGCTTCAGGTGAGATTGGGTCTCTGGCTGGGACCACCGGCCCATCACCCATCACCCTCAAACTTCGGGGCCGCTCCCGACTTCCAGAAGAGCCGCCCACACAGGAAAGAGATCAGCCCCTCCAAGACCCCAACCCAGCGAGCCCAGCTTCAGGTGAGATTGGGTCCCCGGCTGGGACCACCCGCCCATCACCCATCCCCTTCCATCTTCAGGGCCGCTCCCGGCTTCCAGAAGAGCCGCCCACACAGGAAAGAGATCAGCCCCTCCAAGACCCCAACCCAGCGAGCCCAGCTTCAGGTGAGATTGGGTCTCTGGCTGGGACCATCCGCCCATTACCCATCACCCTCCATCTTCGGGGCCGCTCCCGGCTTCCAGAAGAGCCGCCCACACAGGAAAGAGATAAGCCCCTACAAGACCCCAACCCAGCGAGCCCAGCTTCAGGTGAGATTGGGTCTCTGGCTGGGACCACCCGCCCATCACCCATCCGCCTCCATCTTCGGGGCCGCTCACGGCTTCCAGAGTAACCGCCCACACAGGCCCCTCCAAGACCCCAACCCAGCGAGCCCAGCTTCAGTTGAGATTGGGTCCCCGGCTGAGACCACCCGCCCATCACCCATCCCCTTCCATCTTCAGGGCCGCTCCCGGCTTCCAGAAGAGCCGCCCACACAGGAAAGAGATAAGCCCCTACAAGACCCCAACCTAGCCAGCCCAGCTTCAGGTGAGATTGGGTCTCTGGCTGGGACCACCCGCCCATCACCCATCACCCTCCATCTTCGGGGCCGCCCTCGGCTTCCAGAAGAGCCGCCCACCCAGGAAAGAGTTCAGCCCCTCCAAGACCCCAACCCAGCGAGCCCAGCTTCAGGTGAGATTGGGTCCCAGGCTGGGACCACCCGGCCATCACCCATCCCCCTCCATCTTCGGGGCTGCTCCCGGCTTCCAGAAGAGCCACCCACACAGGCCCCTCCAAGCCCCCAACCCAGCGAGCACAGCTTCAGGTGAGATTGGGTCTCTGGCTGGGACCACCCGCCCATAACCCATCCCCTTCCATCTTCGGGGCCACTCCCGGCTTCCAGAAGAGCCACCCACACAGGCCCCTCCAAGCCCCCAACCCAGCGAGCACAGCTTCAGGTGAGATTGGGTCCCCGGCTGGGACCACCCGCCCATCACACATCCCCCTCCATCTTCGGGGCCGCTCCCGGCTTCCAGAAGAGCCGCCCACACAGGAAAGAGATCAGCCCTTCCAAGACCCCAACCCAGCGAGCCCAGCTTCAGGTGGGATTGGGTCTCCGGCTGGGACCACCCGCCCATCAACCTTCACCCTCCAACTTCGGGGCCGCTCCCGGCTTCCAGAAGAACCGCCCACACAGGCCCCTCCAAGACCCAAACCCAGCGAGCCCAGCTTCAGGTGAGGTTGGGTCCTCGGCTGGGACCACCCGCCCATCACCCATCCCCCTCCATCTTCGGGGCCGCTCCCGGCTTCCAGAAGAGCCGCCCACACAGGAAAGAGATCAGCCCCTCCAAGACCCCAACCCAGCGAGCCCAGCTTCAGGTGAGATTGGGTCTCTGGCTGGGACGACCCGCCCATCACCCATCCCCCCCATCTTCGGGGCCGCTCCCGGCTTCTAGAAGAGCCGTCCACACAGGAAAGAGATCAGCCCTTCCAAGACCCCAACCCAGCGAGCCCAGCTTCAGGTGAGATTAGGTCCCCGGCTGGGACCACCCACCCATCACCCATCCCCTTCCATCTTCGGGGCCGCTCCCGGCTTCAGAAGAGCCGCCCACACAGGAAAGAGATCAGCCCCTCCAAGACCCCAACCCAGCGAGCCCAGCTTCAGGTGAGATTGGGTCTCTGGCTGGGACCACCCGCCCATCACCCATCCGCCTCCATCTTCGGGGCCGCTCACGGCTTCCAGAGGAACCGCCCACACAGGCCCCTCCAAGACCCCAACCCAGCGAGCCCAGCTTCAGTTGAGATTGGGTCCCCGGCTGAGACCACCCGACCATCACCCATCCCCCTCCAACTTCGGGGCCGCTCCCGGCTTCCAGAAGAGCCGCCCACACAGGAAAGAGATAAGCCCCTACAAGACCCCAACCCAGCGAGCCCAGCTTCAGGTGAGATTGGGTCCCCGGCTGGGACCACCCGCCCATCACCCATCCCCTTCCATCTTCAGGGCCGCTCCCGGCTTCCAGAAGAGCCGCCCACACAGGAAAGAGATCAGCCCCTCCAAGACCCCAACCCAGCGAGCCCCGCTTCAGGTGAGATTGGGTCCCCGGCTGGCACCACCCGCCCATCACCCATCCCCTTCCATCTTCAGGGCCGCTCCCGGCTTCCAGAAGAGCCGCCCACACAGGAAAGAGATAAGCCCCTACAAGACCCCAACCCAGCCAGCCCAGCTTCAGGTGAGATTGGGTCTCTGGCTGGGACCACCCGCCCATCACCCATCACCCTCCATCTTCGGGGCCGCCCTCGGCTTCCAGAAGAGCCGCACACACAGGAAAGAGATCAGCCCCTCCAAGACCCCAACCCAGCGAGCCCAGCTTCAGGTGAGATTGGGTCCCAGGCTGGGACCACCCGGCCATCACCCATCCCCCTCCATCTTCGGGGCTGCTCCCGGCTTCCAGAAGAGCCGCCCACACAGGAAAGAGATCAGCCCCTCCAAGACCCCAACCCAGCGAGCCCACCTTCAGGTGAGATTGGGTCTCTGTCTGGGACCACCCGCCCATAACCCATCCCCTTCCATCTTCGGGGCCACTCCCGGCTTCCAGAAGAGCCACCCACACAGGCCCCTCCAAGCCCCCAACCCAGCGAGCACAGCTTCAGGTGAGATTGGGTCCCCGGCTGGGACCACCCGCCCATCACACATCCCCCTCCATCTTCGGGGCCGCTCCCGGCTTCCAGAAGAGCCGCCCACACAGGAAAGAGATCAGCCCCTCCAAGACCCCAACCCAGCGAGCCCAGCTTCAGGTGGGATTGGGTCTCCGGCTGGGACCACCCGCCCATCAACCTTCACCCTCCAACTTCGGGGCCGCTCCCGGTTTCCAGAAGAACCGCCCACACAGGCCCCTCCAAGACCCCAACCCAGCGAGCCCAGCTTCAGGTGAGATTGGGTCTCTGGCTGGGACCACCCGCCCATCACCCATTCGCCTCCATCTTCGGGGCCACTCACGGCTTCCAGAGGAACCGCCCACACAGGTCCCTCCAAGACCCCAACCCAGCGAGCCCAGCTTCAGGTGAGATTGGCTCCCCGACTGGGACCACCCGCCCATCACCCATCCCCCTCCATCTTCGGGACCGCTCCCGGCTTCCAGAAGAGCCGCCCACAAAGGAAAGAGATCAGCCCCTCCAAAACCCAAACCAGCGAGCCCAGCTTCAGGTGAGATTGGGTCTCTGGCTGGGACCACCCGCCCATCACCCATCACCCTCAAACTTCGGGGCCGCTCCCGACTTCCAGAAGAGCCGCCCACACAGGAAAGAGATCAGCCCCTCCAAGACCCCAACCCAGCGAGCCCAGCTTCAGGTGAGATTGGGTCTCTGGCTGGGACCACCCGCCCATCACCCATCACCCTCCATTTTCGGGGCCGCTCCTGGCTTCCAGAAGAGCCGCCCACACAGGAAAGAGATCAGCCCCTCCAAGACCCCAACCCAGCGAGCCCAGCTTCAGGTGAGATTGGGTCCCCGCCTGGGACCACCCGCCCATCACCCATCCCCTTGCATCTTCAGGGCCGCTCCCGGCTTCCAGAAGAGCCGCCCACACAGGAAAGAGATCAGCCCCTCCAAGACCCCAACCCAGCGAGCCCAGCTTCAGGTGAGATTGGGTCTCTGGCTGGGACCACCCGCCCATCACCCATTCGCCTCCATCTTCGGGGCCACTCACGGCTTCCAGAGGAACCGCCCACACAGGCCCCTCCAAGACCCCAACCCAGCGAGCCCAGCTTCAGGTGAGATTGGCTCCCCGACTGGGACCACCCGCCCATCACCCATCCCCCTCCATCTTCGGGACCGCTCCCGGCTTCCAGAAGAGCCGCCCACACAGGAAAGAGATCAGCCCCTCCAAAACCCAAACCAGCAAGCCCAGCTTCAGGTGAGATTGGGTCTCTGGCTGGGACCACCCGCCCATCACCCATCACCCTCAAACTTCGGGGCCGCTCCCGACTTCCAGAAGAGCCGCCCACACAGGAAAGAGATCAGCCCCTCCAAGACCCCAACCCAGCGAGCCCAGCTTCAGGTGAGATTTGGTCCCCGGCTGGGACCACCCGCCCATCACCCATCCCCTTCCATCTTCAGGGCCGCTCCCGGCTTCCAGAAGAGCCGCCCACACAGGAAAGAGATCAGCCCCTCCAAGACCCCAACCCAGCGAGCCCAGCTTCAGGTGAGATTGGGTCTCTGGCTGGGACCACCCGCCCATCACCCATCACCCTCCATCTTCGGGGCCGCTCCCGGCTTCCAGAAGAGCCGCCCACACAGGAAAGAGATCAGCCCCTCCAAGACCCCAACCCAGCGAGCCCAGCTTCAGGTGAGATTGGGTCCCCGGCTGGGACCACCCGCCCATCACCCATCCCCTTCCATCTTCAGGGCCGCTCCCAGCTTCCAGAAGAGCCGCACACACAGGAAAGAGATCAGCCCCTCCAAGACCCCAACCCAGCGAGCCCAGCTTCAGGTGAGATTGGGTCCCCGGCTGGGACCACCCGCCCTTCACCCATCCCCTCCATCTTCGGGGCCGCTCCCGGCTTCCAGAAGAGCCGCCCACACAGGAAAGACATCAGCCCCTCCAAGACCCCAACCCAGGGAGCCCAGCTTCAGGTGAGATTGGGTCTCTGGCTGGGACCACCCGCCCATCACCCATCTGCCTCCATCTTCGGGTCCGCTCACGGCTTCCAGCGGAACCGCCCACACAGGCCCCTCCAAGACCCCAACCCAGCGAGCCCAGCTTCAGGTGAGATTGGGTCCCCGGCTGGGACCACCCGCCCATCACCCATCCCCCTCCATCTTCCGGGCCGCTCCCGGCTTCCAGAAGAGCCGCCCACACAGGAAAGAGATCAGCCCCTCCAAGACCCCAACACAGGGAGCTCAGCTTTAGGTGGGATTGGGTCTCCGGCTGGGACCACCCGCCCATCAACCTTCACCCTCCAACTTCGGGGCCGCTCCCGGCTTCCAGAAGAACCGCCCACACAGGCCCCTCCAAGACCCAAACCCAGTGAGCCCAGCTTCAGGTGAGATTGGGTCCTCGGCTGGGACCACCCGCCCATCACCCATCCCCCTCCATCTTCGGGGCCGCTCCCGGCTTCCAGAAGAGCCGCCCACACAGGAAAGAGATCAGCCCCTCCAAGACCCCAACCCAGCGAGCCCATCTTCAGGTGAGATTGGGTCTCTGACTGGATCCACCCGCCCATCACCCATCCCCCCATCTTCGGGGCCGCTCCCGGCTTCTAGAAGAGCCGTCTACACAGGAAAGAGATCAGCCCTTCCAAGACCCCAACCCAGCGAGCCCAGCTTCAGGTGAGATTGGGTCCCCAGCTGGGACCACCCGCCCATCACCCATCCCCCGCCATCTTCGGGGCCGCTCCCGGCTTCTAGAAGAGCCGTCTACACAGGAAAGAGATCAGCCCTTCCAAGACCCCAACCCAGCGAGCCCAGCTTCTGGTGAGATTGGGTCTCTGGCTGGGACCACCCGCCCATCCCCCATCCCCCGCCATCTTCGGGGCCGCTCCCGGCTTCCAGAAGAGCTGCCCACACAGGAAAGAGATCAGCCCCTCCAAGACCCCAACCCAGCGAGCCCAGCTTCAGGTGAGATTGGCTCCCCTATTGGGACCACCCGCCCATCACCCATCCCCCTCCACCTTCGGGGCCGCTCCCAGCTTCCAGAAGAGCCGCCCACACAGGAAAGAGATCAGCCCCTCCAAGACCCCAACCCAGCGAGCCCAGCTTCAGGTGAGATTGGGTCCCCGGCTGGGACCACTCACCCATCACCCATCCCCTTCCATCTTCGGGGCCGCTCCTGGCTTCCAGAAGAGCCGCCCACACAGGAAAGAGATCAGCCCCTCCAAGACCCCAACCCAGCGAGCCCAGCTTCAGGTGAGATTGGGTCTCTGGCTGGGACCACCCGCCCATCACCCATTCGCCTCCAACTTCGGGGCCACTCACGGCTTCCAGAGGTACCGCCCACACAGGCCCCTCCAAGACCCAACCCAGCGAGGCCAGCTTCAGGTGAGATTGGCTCCCCGACTGGGCCACCCGCCCATCACCCATCCGCCTCCATCTTCGGAACCGCTCCCGGCTTCCAGAAGAGCCGCCCACACAGGAAAGAGATCAGCCCCTCCAAGACCCCAACCCAGCGAGCCCAGCTTCAGGTGAGATTGGGTCTCTGGCTGGGACCATCCGCCCATCACCCATTCGCCTCCATCTTCGGGGCCACTCACGGCTTCCAGAGGAACCGCCCACACAGGCCCCTCCAAGACCCCAACCCAGCGAGCCCAGCTTCAGGTGAGATTGGGTCCCCGACTGGGACCACCCGCCCATCACCCATCCCCCTCCATCTTCGGGACCGCTCCCGGCTTCCAGAAGAGCCGCCCACACAGGAAAGAGATCAGCCCCTCCAAGACCCCAACCCAGGGAGCCCAGCTTCAGATGGGATTGGGTCTCCGGCTGGAACCACCCGCCCATCAACCTTCACCCTCCAACTTCGGGGCCGCTCCCGGCTTTCAGAAGAACCGCCCACACAGGCCCCTCCAAGACCCAAACCCAGCGAGCCCAGCTTCAGGTGAGGTTGGGTCCCCGGCTGGGACCACCCGCCCATCACCCATCCCCCTCCATCTTCGGGGCCGCTCCCGGCTTCCAGAAGAGCTGCCCACACAGGAAAGACATCAGCCCATCCAAGACCCAAACCCAGCGAGCCCAGCTTCAGGTGAGATTGGGTCTCTGGCTGGGACCACCCGCCCATCACCCATCCGCCTCCATCTTCGGGGCCGCTCACGGCTTCCAGAGGAACCGCCCACACAGGCCCCTCCAAGACCCCAACCCAGCGAGCCCAGCTTCAGTTGAGATTGGGTCCCCGGCTGAGACCACCCGCCCATCACCCATCCCCCTCCAACTTCGGGGCCGCTCCCGGCTTCCAGAAGAGCCGCCCACACAGGAAAGAGATAAGCCCCTACAAGACCCCAACCCAGCGAGCCCAGCTTCAGGTGAGATTGGGTCCCCGGCTGGGACCACCCGCCCATCACCCATCCCCTTCCATCTTCAGGGCCGCTCCCGGCTTCCAGAAGAGCCACCCACACAGGCCCCTCCAAGCCCCCAACCCAGCGAGCACAGCTTCAGGTGAGATTGGGTCCCCGGCTGGGACCACCCGCCCATAACCCATCGCCTTCCATCTTCGGGGCCGCTCCCGGCTTCTAGAAGAGCCGTCCACACAGGAAAGAGATCAGCCCTTCCAAGACCCCAACCCAGCGAGCCCAGCTTCAGGTGAGATTAGGTCCCCGGCTGGGACCACCCACCCATCACCCATCCCCTTCCATCTTCGGGGCCGCTCCCGGCTTCAGAAGAGCCGCCCACACAGGAAAGAGATCAGCCCCTCCAAGACCCCAACCCAGCGAGCCCAGCTTCAGGTGAGATTGGGTCTCTGGCTGGGACCACCCGCCCATCACCCATTCGCCTCCATCTTCGGGGCCACTCACGGCTTCCAGAGGAACCGCCCACACAGGCCCCTCCAAGACCCCAACCCAGCGAGCCCAGCTTCAGGTGAGATTGGCTCCCCGACTGGGACCACCCGCCCATCACCCATCCCCCTTCATCTTCGGGACCGCTCCCGGCTTCCAGAAGAGCCGCCCACACAGGAAAGAGATCAGCCCCTCCAAAACCCAAACCAGCGAGCCCAGCTTCAGGTGAGATTGGGTCTCTGGCTGGGACCACCGGCCCATCACCCATCACCCTCAAACTTCGGGGCCGCTCCCGACTTCCAGAAGAGCCGCCCACACAGGAAAGAGATCAGCCCCTCCAAGACCCCAACCCAGCGAGCCCAGCTTCAGGTGAGATTGGGTCCCCGGCTGGGACCACCCGCCCATCACCCATCCCCTTCCATCTTCAGGGCCGCTCCCGGCTTCCAGAAGAGCCGCCCACACAGGAAAGAGATCAGCCCCTCCAAGACCCCAACCCAGCGAGCCCAGCTTCAGGTGAGATTGGGTCTCTGGCTGGGACCATCCGCCCATTACCCATCACCCTCCATCTTCGGGGCCGCTCCCGGCTTCCAGAAGAGCCGCCCACACAGGAAAGAGATAAGCCCCTACAAGACCCCAACCCAGCGAGCCCAGCTTCAGGTGAGATTGGGTCTCTGGCTGGGACCACCCGCCCATCACCCATCCGCCTCCATCTTCGGGGCCGCTCACGGCTTCCAGAGGAACCGCCCACACAGGCCCCTCCAAGACCCCAACCCAGCGAGCCCAGCTTCAGTTGAGATTGGGTCCCCGGCTGAGACCACCCGCCCATCACCCATCCCCTTCCATCTTCAGGGCCGCTCCCGGCTTCCAGAAGAGCCGCCCACACAGGAAAGAGATAAGCCCCTACAAGACCCCAACCTAGCCAGCCCAGCTTCAGGTGAGATTGGGTCTCTGGCTGGGACCACCCGCCCATCACCCATCACCCTCCATCTTCGGGGCCGCCCTCGGCTTCCAGAAGAGCCGCCCACCCAGGAAAGAGTTCAGCCCCTCCAAGACCCCAACCCAGCGAGCCCAGCTTCAGGTGAGATTGGGTCCCAGGCTGGGACCACCCGGCCATCACCCATCCCCCTCCATCTTCGGGGCTGCTCCCGGCTTCCAGAAGAGCCACCCACACAGGCCCCTCCAAGCCCCCAACCCAGCGAGCACAGCTTCAGGTGAGATTGGGTCTCTGGCTGGGACCACCCGCCCATAACCCATCCCCTTCCATCTTCGGGGCCACTCCCGGCTTCCAGAAGAGCCACCCACACAGGCCCCTCCAAGCCCCCAACCCAGCGAGCACAGCTTCAGGTGAGATTGGGTCCCCGGCTGGGACCACCCGCCCATCACACATCCCCCTCCATCTTCGGGGCCGCTCCCGGCTTCCAGAAGAGCCGCCCACACAGGAAAGAGATCAGCCCTTCCAAGACCCCAACCCAGCGAGCCCAGCTTCAGGTGGGATTGGGTCTCCGGCTGGGACCACCCGCCCATCAACCTTCACCCTCCAACTTCGGGGCCGCTCCCGGCTTCCAGAAGAACCGCCCACACAGGCCCCTCCAAGACCCAAACCCAGCGAGCCCTGCTTCAGGTGAGGTTGGGTCCTCGGCTGGGACCACCCGCCCATCACCCATCCCCTCCATCTTCGGGGCCGCTCCCGGCTTCCAGAAGAGCCGCCCACACAGGAAAGAGATCAGCCCCTCCAAGACCCCAACCCAGCGAGCCCAGCTTCAGGTGAGATTGGGTCCCCGGCTGGCACCACCCGCCCATCACCCATCCCCTTCCATCTTCAGGGCCGCTCCCGGCTTCCAGAAGAGCCGCCCACACAGGAAAGAGATCAGCCCCTCCAAGACCCCAACCCAGGGAGCCCAGCTTCAGGTGAGATTGGGTCTCTGGCTGGGACCACCTGCCCATCACCCATCACCCTCCATCTTCGGGGCCGCTCCCGGCTTCCAGAAGAGCCGCCCACACAGGAAAGAGTTCAGCCCCTCCAAGTCCCCAACCCAGCGAGCCCAGCTTCAGGTGAGATTGGGTCCCCGGCTGGGACCACCCGCCCATCACCCATCCCCCTCCATCTTCGGGGCCGCTCCCGGCTTCCAGAAGAGCCGCCCACACAGGAAAGAGATCAGCCCCTCCAAGACTCCAACCCAGCGAGCCCAGCTTCAGAAGAGCCGCCCACACAGGAAAGAGATCAGCCCCTCCAAGACCCCAACCCAGCGAGCCCAGCCTCAGGTGAGATTGGGTCTCCGGCTGGGACCACCCGCCCATCACCCATCCCCCTCCATCTTCGGGGCCGCTCCCGGCTTCCAGAAGAGCCGCCCACACAGGAAAGAGATCATCCCCTCCAAGACCCCAACCCAGCGAGCCCAGCTTCAGTTGAGATTGGGTCCCCGGCTGGGACCACCCGCCCATCACCCATCCCCCTCCATCTTCGGGGCCGCTCCCGGCTTCCAGAAGAACCGCCCACACAGGCCCCTCCAAGACCCCAACCCAGCGAGCCCAGCTTCAGGTGAGATTGGGTCCCCGGCTGGGACCACCCGCCCATCACCCATCCGCCTCCATCTTCGGGACCGCTCCCGGCTTCCAGAAGAGCCGCCCACACAGGAAAGAGATCAGCCCCTCCAAGACCCCAACCCAGGGAGCCCAGCTTCAGGTGGGATTGGGTCTCCGGCTGGAACCACCCGCCCATCAACCTTCACCCTCCAACTTCGGGGCCGCTCCCGGCTTCCAGAAGAACCGCCCACACAGGCCTCTCCAAGACCCAAACCCAGCGAGCCCAGCTTCAGGTGAGGTTGGGTCCCCGGCTGGGACCACCCGCCCATCACCCATCCCCCTCCATCTTCGGGGCCGCTCCCGGCTTCCAGAAGAACTGCCCACACAGGAAAGACATCAGCCCATCCAAGACCCAAACCCAGCGAGCCCAGCTTCAGTTGAGATTGGGTCTCTGGCTGGGACCACCCGCCCATCACCCATCCGCCTCCCTCTTCGGGGCCGCTCACGGCTTCCAGAGGAAACGCCCACACAGGCCCCTCCAAGACCCCAACCCAGCGAGCCCAGCTTCAGGTGAGATTGGGTCCCCGGCTGAGACCACCCGCCCATCACCCATCCCCCTCCATCTTCGGGGCCGCTCCCGGCTTCCAGAAGAGCCGCCCACACAGGAAAGAGATAAGCCCCTACAAGACCCCAACCCAGCGAGCCCAGCTTCAGGTGAGATTGGGTCCCCGGCTGGGACCACCCGCCCATCACCCATCCCCCCCATCTTCGGGGCCGCTCCCGGCTTCCAGAAGAGCCGCCCACACAGGAAAGAGATCAGCCCCTCCAAGACCCCAAACCAGCGAGCCCAGCTTCAGGTGAGATTGGGTCCCCGGCTGGGACCACCCACCCATCACCCATCCCCTTCCATCTTCGGGGCCGCTCCCGGCTTCCAGAAGAACCGCCCACACAGGCCCCTACAAGACCCAAACCCAGCGAGCCCAGCTTCAGGTGAGGTTGGGTCCTCGGCTGGGACCACCCGCCCATCACCCATCCCCCTCCATCTTCGGGGCCGCTCCCGGCTTCCAGAAGAGCCGCCCACACAGGAAAGAGATCAGCCCCTCCAAGACCCCAAACCAGCGAGCCCAGCTTCAGGTGAGATTGGGTCTCTGGCTGGGACGACCCGCCCATCACCCATCCCCCCCATCTTCGGGGCCGCTCCCGGCTTCTAGAAGAGCCGTCCACACAGGAAAGAGATCAGCCCTTCCAAGACCCCAACCCAGCGAGCCCAGCTTCAGGTGAGATTAGGTCCCCGGCTGGGACCACCCACCCATCACCCATCCCCTTCCATCTTCGGGGCCGCTCCCGGCTTCAGAAGAGCCGCCCACACAGGAAAGAGATCAGCCCCTCCAAGACCCCAACCCAGCGAGCCCAGCTTCAGGTGAGATTGGGTCTCTGGCTGGGACCACCCGCCAATCACCCATTCGCCTCCATCTTCGGTGCCACTCACGGCTTCCAGAGGAACCGCCCACACAGGCCCCTCCAAGACCCCAACCCAGCGAGCCCAGCTTCAGGTGAGATTGGCTCCCCGACTGGGACCACCCGCCCATCACCCATCCCCCTCCATCTTCGGGACCGCTCCCGGCTTCCAAAAGAGCTGCCCACACAGGAAAGAGATCAGCCCCTCCAAAACCCAAACCAGCGAGCCCAGCTTCAGGTGAGATTGGGTCTCTGGCTGGGACCACCCGCCCATCACCCATCACCCTCAAACTTCGGGGCCGCTCCCGACTTCCAGAAGAGCCGCCCACACAGGAAAGAGATCAGCCCCTCCAAGACCCCAACCCAGCGAGCCCAGCTTCAGGTGAGATTGGGTCCCCGGCTGGGACCACCCGCCCATCACCCATCCCCTTCCATCTTCAGGGCCGCTCCCGGCTTCCAGAAGAGCCGCCCACACAGGAAAGAGATCAGCCCCTCCAAGACCCCAACCCAGCGAGCCCAGCTTCAGGTGAGATTGGGTCTCTGGCTGGGACCACCCGCCCATCACCCATCACCCTCCATCTTCGGGGCCGCTCCCGGCTTCCAGAAGAGCCGCCCACACAGGAAAGAGATCAGCCCCTCCAAGACCCCAACCCAGCGAGCCCAGCTTCAGGTGAGATTGGGTCCCCGGCTGGGACCACCCGCCCATCACCCATCCCCTTCCATCTTCAGGGCCGCTCCCGGCTTCCAGAAGAGCCGCACACACAGGAAAGAGATCAGCCCCTCCAAGACCCCAACCCAGCGAGCCCAGCTTCAGGTGAGATTGGGTCCCCGGCTGGGACCACCCGCCCATCACCCATCCCCTCCATGCTCGGGGCCGCTCCCGGCTTCCAGAAGAGCCGCCCACACAGGAAAGACATCAGCCCCTCCAAGACCCCAACCCAGCGAGCCCAGCTTCAGGTGAGATTGGGTCTCTGGCTGGGACCACCCGCCCATCACCCATCCGCCTCCATCTTCGGGTCCGCTCACGGCTTCCAGCGGAACCGCCCACACAGGCCCCTCCAAGACCCCAACCCAATTAGCCCAGCTTCAGGTGAGATTGGGTCCCCGGCTGAGACCAACCGCCCATCACCCATCCCCCTCCATCTTCGGGGCCGCTCCCGGCTTCCAGAAGAGCCGCCCACACAGGAAAGAGATAAGCCCCTACAAGACCCCAACCCAGCCAGCCCAGCTTCAGGTGAGATTGGGTCTCTGGCTGGGACCACCCGCCCATCACCCATCACCCTCCATCTTCGGGGCCGCTCCCGGCTTCCAGAAGAGCCGCCCACACAGGAAAGAGATCAGCCCCTCCAAGACCCCAACCCAGCGAGCCCAGCTTCAGGTGAGATTGGGTCCCCGGCTGGGACCACCCGCCCATCACCCATCCCCCTCCATCTTCGGGGCCGCTCCCGGCTTCCAGAAGAGCCGCCCACACAGGAAAGAGATCAGCCCCTCCAAGACTCCAACCCAGCGAACCCAGCTTCAGAAGAGCCGCCCACACAGGAAAGAGATCAGCCCCTCCAAGACCCAAAACCAGCGAGCCCATCTTCAGGTGAGATTGGGTCCCCGGCTGGGACCACCCACCCATCACCCATCCCCTTCCACCTTCGGGGCCGCTCCCGGCTTCCAGAAGAGCCGCCCACACAGGAAAGAGATCAGCCCCTCCAAGACCCCAACCCAGCGAGCCCAGCTTCAGGTGAGATTGGGTCTCTGGCTGGGACCACCCGCCCATCACCCATCCCCTCCATCTTCGGGGCCGCTCCCGGCTTCCAGAAGAGCCGCCCACACAGGAAAGAGATAAGCCCCTACATGACCCCAACCCAGCGAGCCCAGCTTCAGGTGAGATTGGGTCTCTGGCTGGGACCACCCGCCCATCACCCATCACCCTCCATCTTCGGGGCCGCTCCCGGCTTCCAGAAGAGCCGCCCACACAGGAAAGAGATCAGCCCCTCCAAGACCCCAACCCAGCGAGCCCAGCTTCAGGTGAGATTGGGTCCCCGGCTGGGACCACCCGCCCATCACCCATCCCCCTCCATCTTCGGGGCCGCTCCCGGCTTCCAGAAGAGCCGCCCACACAGGAAAGAGATCATCCCCTCCAAGACTCCAACCCAGCGTGCCCAGCTTCAGAAGAGCCGCCCACACAGGAAAGAGATCAGCCCCTCCAAGACCCAAAACCAGCGAGCCCATCTTCAGGTGAGATTGGGTCCCCGGCTGGGATCACCCACCCATCACCCATCCCCTTCCATCTTCGGGGCCGCTCCCGGCTTCCAGAAGAGCCGCCCACACAGGAAAGAGATCAGCCCCTCCAAGACCCCAACCCAGCGAGCCCAGCTTCAGGTGAGATTGGGTCTCTGGCTGGGACCACCCGCCCATAACCCATCCCCCTCCATCTTCGGGGCCGCTCCCGGCTTCCAGAAGAGCCACCCACACAGGCCCCTCCAAGACCCCCACCCAGCGAGCACAGCTTCAGGTGAGATTGGGTCTCCGGCTGGGACCACCCGCCCATCACCCTTCACCCTCCATCTTTGGGGCCGCTCCCGGCTTCCAGAAGAACCACCCACACAGGCCCCTCCAAGACCCAAACCCAGCGAGCCCAGCTTCAGGTGAGATTGGGTCCCCGGCTGGGACCACCCGCCCATCACCCATCCCCCTCCATCTTCGGGGCCGCTCCCGGCTTCCAGAAGAGCCGCCCACACAGGAAAGAGATCAGCCCCTCCAAGATCCCAACCCAGCGAGCCCAGCTTCAGGTGAGATTGGGTCTCGGGCTGGGACCACCCGCCCATCACCGATCCGCCTCCATCTTCGGGGCCGCTCACGGCTTCCAGAGGAACCGCCCACACAGGCCCCTCCAAGACCCCAACCCAGCGAGCCCAGCTTCAGGTGAGATAGGGTCCCCGGCTGGGACCACCCGCCCATCACCCATCCCCTCCATCTTCGGTGCCGCTCCTGGCTTCCAGAAGAGCTGCCCACACAGGAAAGAGATCAGCCCCTCCAAGACCCCAACCCAGCTAGCCCAGCTTCAGGTGAGATTGGGTCTCTAGCGGGGACCACCCGCCCATCACTCATCCGCCTCCATCTTCAGGGCCGCTCACGGCTTCCAGAAGAACCGCCCACACAGGCCCCTCCAAGACCCCAACCCAGCGAGCCCAGCTTCAGGTGAGATTGGGTCCCCGGCTGGGACCACCCGCCCATCACCCATCCCCCTCCATCTTCGGGGCCGCTCCCGGCTTCCAGAAGAGCCGCCCACACAGGAAAGAGATCAGCCCCTCCAAGACCCCAACACAGGGAGCTCAGCTTTAGGTGGGATTGGGTCTCCGGCTGGGACCAGCCGCCCATCAACCTTCACCCTCCAACTTCGGGGCCGCTCCCGGCTTCCAGAAGAGCCGCCCACACAGGAAAGAGATCAGCCCCTCCAAGACCCCAACACAGGGAGCTCAGCTTTAGGTGGGATTGGGTCTCCGGCTGGGTCGACCCGCCCATCAACCTTCACCCTCCAACTTCGGGGCCGCTCACGGCTTCCAGAAGAACCGCCCACACAGGCCCCTCCAAGACCCCAACCCAGCTAGCCCAGCTTCAGGTGAGATTGGGTCTCTAGCGGGGACCACCCGCCCATCACTCATCCGCCTCCATCTTCAGGGCCGCTCCCGGCTTCCAGAAGAACCGCCCACACAGGCCGCTCCAAAACCCAAACCCAGTGAGCCCAGCTTCAGGTGAGGTTGGGTCCTCGGCTGGGACCACCCGCCCATCACCCATCCCCCTCCATCTTCGGGGCCGCTCCCGGCTTCCAGAAGAGCCGCCCACACAGGAAAGAGATCAGCCCCTCCAAGACACCAACCCAGCGAGCCCATCTTCAGGTGAGATTGGGTCTCTGGCTGGGACCACCCGCCCATCACCCAACCTCCCATCTTCGGGGCCGCTCCCGGCTTCTAGAAGAGCCTTCTACACAGGAAAGAGATCAGCCCTTCCAAGACCCCAACCCAGCGAGCCCAGCTTCAGGTGAGATTGGGTCCCCAGCTGGGACCACCCGCCCATCACCCATCCCCCGCCATCTTCGGGGCCGCTTCCGGCTTCTAGAAGAGCCGTCTACACAGGAAAGAGATCAGCCCTTCCAAGACCCCAACCCAGCGAGCCCAGCTTCTGGTGAGATTGGGTCTCTGGCTGGGACCACCCGCCCATCCCCCATCCCCCGCCATCTTCGGGGCCGCTCCCGGCTTCCAGAAGAGCTGCCCACACAGGAAAGAGATCAGCCCCTCCAAGACCCCAACCCAGCGAGCCCAGCTTCAGGTGAGATTGGCTCCCGATTGGGACCACCCGCCCATCACCCATCCCCTCCACCTTCGGGGCCGCTCCCAGCTTCCAGAAGAGCCGCCCACACAGGAAAGAGATCAGCCCCTCCAAGACCCCAACCCAGCGAGCCCAGCTTCAGGTGAGATTGGGTCCCCGGCTGGGACCACTCACCCATCACCCATCCCCTTCCATCTTCGGGGCCGCTCCCGGCTTCCAGAAGAGCCGCCCACACAGGAAAGAGATCAGCCCCTCCAAGACCCCAACCCAGCGAGCCCAGCTTCAGGTGAGATTGGGTCTCTGGCTGGGACCACCCGCCCATCACCCATTCGCCTCCATCTTCGGGGCCACTCACGGCTTCCAGAGGAACCGCCCACACAGGCCCCTCCAAGACCCAACCCAGCGAGCCCAGCTTCAGGTGAGATTGGCTCCCCGACTGGGACCACCCGCCCATCACCCATCCGCCTCCATCTTCGGAACCGCTCCCGGCTTCCAGAAGAGCCGCCCACACAGGAAAGAGATCAGCCCCTCCAAGACCCCAACCCAGCGAGCCCAGCTTCAGGTGAGATTGGGTCTCTGGCTGGGACCACCCGCCCATCACCCATTCGCCTCCATCTTCGGGGCCACTCACGGCTTCCAGAGGAACCGCCCACACAGGCCCCTCCAAGACCCCAACCCAGCGAGCCCAGCTTCAGGTGAGATTGGGTCCCCGACTGGGACCACCCGCCCATCACCCATCCCCCTCCATCTTCGGGACCGCTCCCGGCTTCCAGAAGAGCCGCCCACACAGGAAAGAGATCAGCCCCTCCAAGACCCCAACCCAGGGAGCCCAGCTTCAGATGGTATTGGGTCTCCGGCTGGAACCACCCGCCCATCAACCTTCACCCTCCAACTTCGGGGCCGCTCCCGGCTTTCAGAAGAACCGCCCACACAGGCCCCTCCAAGACCCAAACCCAGCGAGCCCAGCTTCAGGTGAGGTTGGGTCCCCGGCTGGGACCACCCGCCCATCACCCATCCCCCTCCATCTTCGGGGCCGCTCCCGGCTTCCAGAAGAGCTGCCCACACAGGAAAGACATCAGCCCATCCAAGACCCAAACCCAGCGAGCCCAGCTTCAGGTGAGATTGGGTCTCTGGCTGGGACCACCCGCCCATCACCCATCCGCCTCCATCTTCGGGGCCGCTCACGGCTTCCAGAGGAACCGCCCACACAGGCCCCTCCAAGACCCCAACCCAGCGAGCCCAGCTTGAGTTGAGATTGGGTCCCCGGCTGAGACCACCCGCCCATCACCCATCCCCTCCATCTTCGGGGCCGCTCCCGGCTTCCAGAAGAGCCGCCCACACAGGAAAGAGATAAGCCCCTACAAGACCCCAACCCAGCGAGCCCAGCTTCAGGTGAGATTGGGTCCCCGGCTGGGACCACCCGCCCATCACCCATCCCCTTCCATCTTCAGGGCCGCTCCCGGCTTCCAGAAGAGCCGCCCACACAGGAAAGAGATCAGCCCCTCCAAGACCCCAACCCAGCGAGCCCAGCTTCAGGTGAGATTGGGTCCCCGGCTGGCACCACCCGCCCATCACCCATCCCCTTCCATCTTCAGGGCCGCTCCCGGCTTCCAGAAGAGCCGCCCACACAGGAAAGAGATCAGCCCCTACAAGACCCCAACCCAGGGAGCCCAGCTTCAGGTGAGATTGGGTCTCTGGCTGGGACCACCTGCCCATCACCCATCACCCTCCATCTTCGGGGCCGCTCCCGGCTTCCAGAAGAGCCGCCCACACAGGAAAGAGATCAGCCCCTCCAAGACCCCAACCCAGCGAGCCCAGCTTCAGGTGAGATTGGGTCCCCGGCTGGGACCACCCGCCCATCACCCATCCCCTTCCATCTTCGGGGCCGCTCCCGGCTTCCAGAAGAGCCGCCCACACAGGAAAGAGATCAGCCCCTCCAAGACTCCAACCCAGCGAGCCCAGCTTCAGAAGAGCCGCCCACACAGGAAAGAGATCAGCCCCTCCAAGACCCCAACCCAGCGAGCCCAGCTTCAGGTGAGATTGGGTCTCCGGCTGGGACCACCCGCCCATCACCCATCCCCTCCATCTTCGGGGCCGCTCCCGGCTTCCAGAAGAGCCGCCCACACAGGAAAGAGATCAGCCCCTCCAAGACCCCAACCCAGCGAGCCCAGCTTCAGTTGAGATTGGGTCCCCGGCTGGGACCACCCGCCCATCACCCATCCCCTCCATCTTCGGGGCCGCTCCCGGCTTCCAGAAGAACCGCCCACACAGGCCCCTCCAAGACCCCAACCCAGCGAGCCCAGCTTCAGGTGAGATTGGGTCCCCGGCTGGGACCACCCGCCCATCACCCATCCCCCTCTATCTTCGGGACCGCTCCCGGCTTCCAGAAGAGCCGCCCACACAGGAAAGAGATCAGCCCCTCCAAGACCCCAACCCAGGGAGCCCAGCTTCAGGTGGGATTGGGTCTCCGGCTGGAACCACCCGCCCATCAACCTTCACCCTCCAACTTCGGGGCCGCTCCCGGCTTCCAGAAGAACCGCCCACACAGGCCCCTCCAAGACCCAAACCCAGCGAGCCCAGCTTCAGGTGAGGTTGGGTCCCCGGCTGGGACCACCCGCCCATCACCCATCCCCCTCCATCTTCGGGGCCGATCCCGGCTTCCAGAAGAACTGCCCACACAGGAAAGACATCAGCCCATCCAAGACCCAAACCCAGCGAGCCCAGCTTCAGTTGAGATTGGGTCTCTGGCTGGGACCACCCGCCCATCACCCATCCGCCTCCATCTTCGGGGCCGCTCACGGCTTCCAGAGGAAACGCCCACACAGGCCCCTCCAAGACCCCAACCCAGCGAGCCCAGCTTCAGGTGAGATTGGGTCCCCGGCTGAGACCACCCGCCCATCACCCATCCCCCTCCATCTTCGGGGCCGCTCCCGGCTTCCAGAAGAGCCGCCCACACAGGAAAGAGATCAGCCCCTCCAAGACCCCAACCCAGCGAGCCCAGCTTCAGGTGAGATTGGGTCTCTGGCTGGGACCACCCGCCCATCACCCATCACCCTCCATCTTCGGGGCCGCTCCCGGCTTCCAGAAGAGCTGCCCACACAGGAAAGAGATCAGCCCCTCCAAGACCCCAACCCAGCGAGCCCAGCTTCAGGTGAGATTGGGTCCCCGGCTGGGACCACCCGCCCATCACCCATCCCCCTCCATCTTCGGGGCCGCTCCCGGCTTCCAGAAGAGCCGCCCACACAGGAAAGAGATCAGCCCCTCCAAGACTCCAACCCAGCGAGCCCAGCTTCAGAAGAGCCGCCCACACAGGAAAGAGATCAGCCCCTCCAAGACCCCAACCCAGCGAGCCCAGCTTCAGGTGAGATTGGGTCTCCGGCTGGGACCACCCGCCCATCACCCATCCCCCTCCATCTTCGGGGCCGCTCCCGGCTTCCAGAAGAGCCGCCCACACAGGAAAGAGATCAGCCCCTCCAAGACCCCAACCCAGCGAGCCCAGCTTCAGTTGAGATTGGGTCCCCGGCTGGGACCACCCGCCCATCACCCATCACCCTCCATCTTCGGGGCCGCTCCCGGCTTCCAGAAGAGCCGCCCACACAGGAAAGAGATCAGCCCCTCCAAGACCCCAACCCAGCGAGCCCAGCTTCAGGTGAGATTGGGTCCCCGGCTGGGACCACTCACCCATCACCCATCCCCTTCCATCTTCGGGGCCGCTCCCGGCTTCCAGAAGAGCCGCCCACACAGGAAAGAGATCAGCCCCTCCAAGACCCCAACCCAGCGAGCCCAGCTTCAGGTGAGATTGGGTCTCTGGCTGGGACCACCCGCCCATCACCCATTCGACTCCATCTTCGGGGCCACTCACGGCTTCCAGAGGAACCGCCCACACAGGCCCCTCCAAGACCCAACCCAGCGAGCCCAGCTTCAGGTGAGATTGGCTCCCCGACTGGGACCACCCGCCCATCACCCATCCGCCTCCATCTTCTGAACCGCTCCCGGCTTCCAGAAGAGCCGCCCACACAAGAAAGAGATCAGCCCCTCCAAGACCCCAACCCAGTGAGCCCAGCTTCAGGTGAGATTGGGTCTCTGGCTGGGACCACCCGCCCATCACCCATTCGCCTCCATCTTCGGGGCCACTCACGGCTTCCAGAGGAACCGCCCACACAGGCCCCTCCAAGACCCCAACCCAGCGAGCCCAGCTTCAGGTGAGATTGGGTCCCCGACTGGGACCACCCGCCCATCACCCATCCCCTCCATCTTCGGGACCGCTCCCAGCTTCCAGAAGAGCCGCCCACACAGGAAAGAGATCAGCCCCTCCAAGACCCCAACCCAGGGAGCCCAGCTTCAGATGGGATTGGGTCTCCGGCTGGAACCACCCGCCCATCAACCTTCACCCTCCAACTTCGGGGCCGCTCCCGGCTTTCAGAAGAACCGCCCACACAGGCCCCTCCAAGACCCAAACCCAGCGAGCCCAGCTTCAGGTGAGGTTGGGTCCCCGGCTGGGACCACCCGCCCATCACCTATTCCCCTCCATCTTCGGGGCCGCTCCCGGCTTCCAGAAGAGCTGCCCACACAGGAAAGACATCAGCCCATCCAAGACCCAAACCCAGCGAGCCCAGCTTCAGGTGAGATTGGGTCTCTGGCTGGGACCACCCGCCCATCACCCATCTGCCTCCATCTTCGGGGCCGCTCACGGCTTCCAGATGAACCGCCCACACAGGCCCCTCCAAGACCCCAACCCAGCGAGCCCAGCTTCAGGTGAGATTGGGTCCCCGGCTGAGACCACCCGCCCATCACCCATCCCCTCCATCTTCGGGGCCGCTCCCGGCTTCCAGAAGAGCCGCCCACACAGGAAAGAGATAAGCCCCTACAAGAACCCAACCCAGCGAGCCCAGCTTCAGGTGAGATTGGGTCCCCGGCTGGGACCACCCGCCCATCACCCATCCCCTTCCATCTTCAGGGCCGCTCCCGGCTTCCAGAAGAGCCGCCCACACAGGAAAGAGATCAGCCCCTCCAAGACCCCAACCCAGCGAGCCCAGCTTCAGGTGAGATTGGGTCCCCGGCTGGCACCACCCGCCCATCACCCATCCCCTTCCAACTTCAGGGCCGCTCCCGGCTTCCAGAAGAGCCGCCCACACAGGAAAGAGATCAGCCCCTCCAAGACCCCAACCCAGCGAGCCCAGCTTCAGGTGAGATTGGGTCTCTGGCTGGGACCACCCGCCCATCACCCATCACCCTCCATCTTCGGGGCCGCTCCCGGCTTCCAGAAGAGCCGCCCACACAGGAAAGAGATCAGCCCCTCCAAGACCCCAACCCAGCGAGCCCAGCTTCAGGTGAGATTGGGTCCCCGGCTGGGACCACCCGCCCATCACCCATCCCCTCCATCTTCGGGGCCACTCCCGGCTTCCAGAAGAGCCGCCCACACAGGAAAGAGATCAGCCCATCCAAGACCCCAACCCAGCGAGCCCAGCTTCAGGTGAGATTGGGTCCCCGGCTGGGACCACCCGCCCATCACCCATCCCCTCCATCTTCAGGGCCGCTCCCGGCTTCCAGAAGAACCGCCCACACAGTCCCCTCCAAGACCCCAACCCAGCGAGCCCAGCTTCAGGTGAGATTGGGTCCCCGGCTGGGACCACCCGCCCATCACCCATCCCCCTCCATCTTCGGGACCGCTCCCGGCTTCCAGAAGAGCCGCCCACACAGGAAAGAGATCAGCCCCTCCAAGACCCCAACCCAGGGAGCCCAGCTTCAGGTGGGATTGGGTCTCCGGCTGGAACCACCCGCCCATCAACCTTCACCCTCCAACTTCGGGGCCGCTCCCGGCTTCCAGAAGAACCGCCCACACAGGCCCCTCCAAGACCCCAACCCAGCGAGCCCAGCTTCAGGTGAGGTTGGGTCCCCGGCTGGGACCACCCGCCCATCACCCATCCCCCTCCATTTCGGGGCCGCTCCCGGCTTCCAGAAGAGCTGCCCACACAGGAAAGACATCAGCCCATCCAAGACCCAAACCCAGCGAGCCCAGCTTCAGGTGAGATTGGGTCTCTGGCTGGGACCACCCGCCCATCACCCATCCGCCTCCATCTTCGGGGCCGCTCATGGCTTCCAGAGGAACCGCCCACACAGGCCCCTCCAAGACCCCAACCCAGCGAGCCCAGCTTCAGGTGAGATTGGGTCCCCGGCTGAGACCACCCGCCCATTACCCATCCCCCTCCATCTTCGGGGCCGCTCCCGGCTTCCAGAAGAGCCGCCCACACAGGAAAGAGATAAGCCCCTACAAGACCCCAACCCAGCGAGCCCAGCTTCAGGTGAGATTGGGTCCCCGGCTGGGACCACCCGCCCATCACCCAACCCTTCCATCTTCAGGGCCGCTCCCGGCTTCCAGAAGAGCCGCCCACACAGGAAAGAGATCAGCCCCTCCAAGACCCCAACCCAGCGAGCCCAGCTTCAGGTGAGATTGGGTCCCCGGCTGGCACCACCCGCCCATCACTCATCCCCTTCCATCTTCAGGGCCGCTCCCGGCTTCCAGAAGAGCCGCCCACACAGGAAAGAGATCAGCCCCTCCAAAACCCAAACCAGCGAGCCCATCTTCAGGTGAGATTGGGTCTCTGGCTGGGACCACCCGCCCATCACCCATCACCCTCAAACTTCGGGGCCGCTCCCGACTTCCAGAAGAGCCGCCCACACAGGAAAGAGATCAGACCCTCCAAGACCCCAACCCAGCGAGCCCAGCTTCAGGTGAGATTGGGTCCCCGGCTGGGACCACACGCCCATCACCCATCCCCCTCCATCTTCGGGGCCGCTCCCGGCTTCCAGAAGAGCCGCCCACACAGGAAAGAGATCAGCCCCTCCAAGACCCCAACCCAGGGAGCCCAGCTTCAGGTGGGATTGGGTCTCCGGCTGGAACCACCCGCCCATCAACCTTCACCCTCCAACTTCGGGGCCGCTCCCGGCTTCCAGAAGAACCGCCCACACAGGCCCCTCCAAGACCCAAACCCAGCGAGCCCAGCTTCAGGTGAGTTTGGGTCCCCGGCTGGGACCACCCGCCCATCACCCATCCCCCTCCATCTTCGGGGCCGCTCCCGGCTTCCAGAAGAGCTGCCCACACAGGAAAGACATCAGCCCCTCCAAGACCCCAACCCAGCGAGCCCAGCTTCAGGTGAGATTGGGTCTCTGGCTGGGACCACACGCCCATCACCCATCCGCCTCCATCTTCGGGGCCGCTCACGGCTTCCAGAGGAACCGCCCACACAGGCCCCTCCAAGACCCCAACCCAGCGAGCCCAGCTTCAGGTGAGATTGGGTCCCCGGCTGAGACCACCTGCCCATCACCCATCCCCCTCCATCTTCGGGGCCGCTCCCGGCTTCCAGAAGAGCCGCCCACACAGGAAAGAGATAAGCCCCTACAAGACCCCAACCCAGCGAGCCCAGCTTCAGGTGAGATTGGGTCCCCGGCTGGGACCACCCGCCCATCACCCATCCCCTTCCATCTTCAGGGCCGCTCCCGGCTTCCAGAAGAGCCGCCCACACTGGAAAGAGATCAGGCCCTCCAAGACCCCAACCCAGCGAGCCCAGCTTCAGGTGAGATTGGGTCCCCGGCTGGGACCACCCGCCCATAACCCATCCCCTTCCATCTTCAGGGCCGCTCCCAGCTTCCAGAAGAGCCGCCCACACAGGAAAGAGATCAGCCCCTCCAAGACCCCAACCCAGCGAGCCCAGCTTCAGGTGAGATTGGGTCCCCGGCTGGGACCACCCGCCCATCACCCATCCCCCTCCATCTTCTGGGCCGCTCCCGGCTTCCAGAAGAGCCGCCCACACAGGAAAGAGATCAGCCCCTCCAAGACTCCAACCCAGCGAGCCCAGCTTCAGAAGAGCCGCCCACACAGGAAAGAGATCAGCCCCTCCAAGACCCCAACCCAGCGGGCCCAGTTTCAGGTGAGATTGGGTCTCTGGCTGGGACCACCCGCCCATCACCCATCCGCCTCCATCTTCGGGGCCGCTCCCGGCTTCCAGAAGAACCGCCCACACAGGCCCCTCCAAGACCCCAACCCAGCGAGCCCAGCTTCAGTTGAGATTGGGTCCCCGGCTGGGACCACCCGCCCATCACCCATCCCCCTCCATCTTCGGGGCCGCTCCCGGCTTCCAGAAGAACCGCCCACACAGGCCCCTCCAAGACCCCAACCCAGCGAGCCCAGCTTCAGGTGAGATTGGGTCCCCGGCTGGGACCACCCGCCCATCACCCATCCCCCTCTATCTTCGGGGCCACTCACGGCTTCCAGAAGAGCTGCCCACACAGGAAAGAGGTCAGCCCCTCCAAGACTCCAACCCAGCGAGCCCAGATTCAGAAGAGCCGCCCACACAGGAAAGAGATAAGCCCCTCCAAGACCCCAACCCAGCGAGCCCAGCTTCAGGTGAGATTGGGTCCCCGGCTGGGACCACCCGCCCATCACCCATCCCCCTCCATCTTCGGGGCCGCTCCCGGCTTCCAGAAGAACCGCCAAAACAGGAAAGAGATCAGCCCCTCCAAGACCCCAACCCAGGGAGCCCAGCTTCAAGTGAGATTGGGTCTCTGGCTGGGACCACCCGCCCATCACCCATTCGCCTCCATCTTCGGGGCCACTCACGGCTTCCAGAGGAACCGCCCACACAGGCCCCTCCAAGACCCCAACCCAGCGAGCCCAGCTTCAGGTGAGATTGGCTCCCGACTGGGACCACCCGCCCATCACCCATCCCCCTCCATCTTCGGTACCGCTCCCGGCTTCCAGAAGAGCCGCCCACACTGGAAAGATATCAGCCCCTCCAAGACCCCAACCCAGCGAGCCCAGCTTCAGGTGAGATTGGGTCTCTGGCTGGGACCACCCGCCCATCACCCATTCGCCTCCATCTTCGGGGCCACTCACGGCTTCCAGAGGAACCGCCCACACAGGCCCCTCCAAGACCCCAACCCAGCGAGCCCAGCTTCAGGTGAGATTGGCTCCCCGACTGGGACCACCCGCCCATCACCCATCCCCCTCCATCTTCGGGACCGCTCCCGGCTTCCAGAAGAGCCGCCCACACAGGAAAGAGATCAGCCCCTCCAAAACCCAAAACAGCGAGCACACCTTCAGGTGAGATTGGGTCTCTGGCTGGGACCACCCGCCCATCACCCATCACCCTCAAACTTCGGGGCCGCTCCCAGCTTCCAGAAGAGCCACCCACACAGGAAAGATATCAGCCCCTCCAAGACCCCAACCCAGCGAGCCCAGCTTCAGGTGAGATTGGGTCCCCGGCTGGGACCACCCGCCCATCACCCATCCCCCTCCATCTTCGGGGCCGCTCCCGGCTTCCAGAAGAGCCGCCCACACAGGAAAGAGATCAGCCCCTCCAACACCCCAACCCAGGGAGCCCAGCTTCAGGTGAGTTTGGGTCTCCGGCTGGAACCACCCGCCCATCAACCTTCACCCTCCAACTTCGGGGCCGCTCCCGGCTTCCAGAAGAACCGCCCACACAGGCCCCTCCAAGACCCAAACCCAGCGAGCCCAGCTTCAGGTGAGGTTGGGTCCCCGGCTGGGACCACCCGCCCATCACCCATCCCCCTCCATCTTCGGGGCCGCTCCCGGCTTCCAGAAGAGCCGCCCACACAGGAAAGAGATCAGCCCCTCCAAAACCCAAAACAGCGAGCCCACCTTCAGGTGAGATTGGGTCTCTGGCTGGGACCACCCGCCCATCACCCATCACCCTCAAACTTCGGGGCCGCTCCCAGCTTCCAGAAGAGCCGCCCACACAGGAAAGATATCAGCCGCTCCAAGACCCCAACCCAGCGAGCCCAGCTTCAGGTGAGATTGGGTCCCTGGCTGGGACCACCCGCCCATCACCCATCCCCCTCCATCTTCGGGGCCGCTCCCGGCTTCCAGAAGAGCCGCCCACACAGGAAAGTGATCAGCCCCTCCAACACCCCAACCCAGGGAGCCCAGCTTCAGGTGGGATTGGGTCTCCGGCTGGAACCACCCGCCCATCAACCTTCACCCTCCAACTTCGGGGCCGCTCCCGGCTTCCAGAAGAACCGCCCACACAGGCCCCTCCAAGACACTAACCCAGCGAGCCCAGCTTCAGGTGAGATTGGGTCTCTGGCTGGGACCACCCGCCCATCACCCATCTGCCTCCATCTTCGGGGCCGCTCACGGCTTCCAGAGGAACCGCCCACCCAGGCCCCTCCAAGACCCCAACCCAGCGAGCCCAGCTTCAGGTGAGATTGGGTCCCCGGCTGGGACCACCCGCCCATCACCCATCCCCCTCCATCTTCGGGGCCGCTCCCGTCTTCCAGAAGAACCGCCCACACAGGCGCCTCCAAGACCCCAACCCAGCGAGCCCAGCTTCAGTTGAGATTGTGTCCCCGGCTGGGAACACCCGCCCATCACCCATCCCCCTCCATCTTCGGGGCCGCTCCCGGCTTCCAGAAGAACCGCACACACAGGCCCCTCCAAGACCCCAACCCAGCGAGCCCAGCTTCAGGTGAGATTGGGTCCCCGGCTGGGACCACCCGCCCATCACCCATCCCCCTCCATCTTCGGGGCCACTCCCGTCTTCCAGAAGAGCTGCACACACAGGAAAGAGATCAGCCCCTCCAAGACTCCAACCCAGCGAGCCCAGCTTCAGGAAAGAGATCAGCCCCTCCAAGACCCCAACCCAGCGAGCCCAGCTTCAGGTGAGATTGGGTCCCCGGCTGGGACCACCCGCCCATCACCCATCCCCCTCCATCTTCGGGGCCACTCCCGTCTTCCAGAAGAGCCGCCTACACAGGAAAGGGATCAGCCCCTCCAAGACCCCAACCCAGCGAGCCCAGCTTCAGGAAAGAGATCAGCCCCTCCAAGACCCCAACCCCAGCGAGGGCAGCTTCAGCTTCAGCTGCAGTAAGGAAGGAGACCAGTGGAAACAGAAAGCCCCCACCAGCACCCACTGGAAGAAGAGATGGGAAGAAGACAGAATAAGAGATCACTCAGCAATAGAAACACCAACACGACCCCACCAGAATCCAGGGATCCAACACCAGCAAGACCTGAAAAGCACTACATCATGAAGAAGAGGAAACAGACCTTAAAAATTATTTCATGAAGATGATGGAGACCCTCAAAGAAGAAACGAGGAAATCCCTTAAAGAAATAGAAGAAAAAACAAACAAAAAAATCCATGAAATGGGGGAAAAAATAAACAAATCTCTCAAAGAATCTAAAGAGTACCAAGAAAAAACAACCAAGAAAATTAAGGAAACAGCTCAAACAGTTGAAGGATTGAAAGCTGAAATAGAAACGATAAAGAAAACACAGAATGAAGGGATGCTGGAAATAGAAAAGCTCGGTAAACGGTCTGGAATTACAGATGCAAGCATCACCAATAGAATACAAGAGATAGAAGAGAGAATCTCAGGTGTTGAAGACTCATTAGAGGACATAGCATCGTCAACCAAAGAAAATCTCAAAACCAACAAATCCTTAACACAAAATATTCAGGAAATATGGGACACCGTGAAGAAGCCAAACCTGAGAATAATAGGTATAGAAGAAGGTGAAGAACTTCAACTTAAAGGTACAGAAAACATATTCAACAAAATCATAGAAGAAAACTTCCCTAACCTAAAGAAAGATATGCCTATGAAAGTACAAGAATCTTACAGAACACCAAATAGGCTTGACCAGAAAAAGAAGTCACCTCGCCATATAATAATCAAAACATCAAACCTACAGAGCAAAGAGAAAATATTAAGAGCAGCTAAAGAAAAAGGCCAAGTAACATATAAAGGCAGACCTATCCGAATTACACCTGACTTCTCAATGGAAATGATGAAAGCCAGAAGATCCTGGTCAGATGTCCTACAAACGCTAAGGGAACAAGGATGCCAGCCCAGACTACTATATCCAGCAAAGCTCTCAATTACCATAGATGGAGAAAACAAAATATTCCATGACAAAGCCAGATTTAAACAATACGTATCCATGAATCCAGCTCTACAGAAAATGCTAGAAGGAAAACCTAGAGCCAAGGAAGATAACTACATTCACAAAGACACAGGCAATATAGAATCATACTTTACAAAACACTAAAAGAAAAAGGGAGGAGAAACTACACAAAATAACTTCACTAACAATAAATCAAGCGCAAACAAGGATCACCAATCAATGGTCATTAATATCCCTCAATGTCAATGGCCTCAACTTACCTATAAAAAGACACAGACTAGCAGAATGGATACGAAGACAGAACCCTTCCTTCTGCTGCATACAAGAAACACATCTCAACACCAAAGACAGACGTTATCTCAGAGTAAAGGGCTGGGAAAAGATCTTCCAATCAAACGGCCCCAAGAAACAAGCGGGCGTAGCAATCCTAATATCTAACAAATTAGGCTTCAAATTAAAATCAATCAAAAGAGATGAAGAAGGGCACTTCATATTCATCAAAGGAAAAATACATCAAGACGAAGTCTCGATTTTAAATATCTACGCCCCAAATACAAAGGCACCTACATTCGTGAAAGAAACATTACTAAAGCTCAAAATGCACATAAAATCTCACACACTAATAGTAGGAGACTTCAACACTCCGCTCTCACCGCTAGATAGGACCTCCAGACAGAAACTTAACAAAGAAACAAAAGAATTAATAGAAGTTATGACCCAACTGGGTTTAACAGACATCTATAGAACATTCCACCCAAATACAAAGGGATATACCTTCTTCTCGGCACCACATGGAACCTTCTCTAAAATTGACCACATAATAGGAAACATAGCAAATCTCCACAGATACAAAAAAATTGGAATAACCCCCTGCATCTTATCAGACCACCATGCATTAACATTAGAATTCAACAATAACACAAATCGCAGAAACCCTACAAACTCATGGAGATTGAACAATGCACAATTGCACCATCCCTGGGTAAAGGAACAAATAAAAAAAGAAATTAAAGACTTCCTCGATTTCAATGAGAATGAAGACACAACATACACAAACTTATGGGACACTTTGAAAGCAGTGCTGAGAGGAAAGTTTATAGCACTAAGTGCCCACATGAAAAAACTGGAGAACAGTCATACTAGAGAATTAATAGCACAGCTGAATGTTCTAGAACAAAAAGAAGCAAACTCCCCCAGGAGGAGCAGACGCCAGGAAATAATCAAATTGAGGGCTGAAATCAATCAAGTAGAAACCAGGAAAACATTGAGAAGAATCAATGAAACAAAGAGTTGGTTCTTTGAGAAAATCAACAAAATAGACAAACCTCTGTCCAAACTAACCAAAAGACAGAGAGAGAACATGCTAATTAACAAAATCAGGGATGAGAAAGGGGACATAACAACGGACTCTGAGGAAATCAAGAGAATCATCAGGGCATACTTTGAAAATCTGTACTCCACAAAATTTGAAAATTTAAAGGAAATGGACAATTTCCTGGATAGATATCACTTGCCAAAACTAAATCAAGAACAGATAAATAATCTAAACAGACCTATAACCCCTAATGAAATAGAAGCAGTCATCAAAAGTCTCCCAAACAAAAAAAGCCCAGGCCCAGATGGCTTCAGTGCAGAATTCTACCAGAAATTCAAAGAAGAGCTCATTCCAATACTCGTCAAAGTATTCCACACTATAGAAGCAGGAGGCTCACTGCCAAACTCTTTCTACGAGGCTACAATTACCTTGATACCCAAGCCACACAAAGACACAACTAAGAAAGAGAACTATAGACCAATTTCCCTCATGAACATTGATGCAAAAATACTCAATAAAATACTTGCAAACCGGATTCAAGAACACATCAGAAAAATCATCCACCATGATCAAGTAGGCTTCATTCCAGGAATGCAGGGATGGTTCAACATTAGAAAATCTATCAATGTAATCCACCATATTAACAATCTGCGAAAGAAAAACCACATGATCATCTCACTAGATGCTGAAAAAGCCTTTGACAAAATCCAGCACCCCTTCATGATAAAGGTCCTAGAGAGATCAGGGATAACAGGAACGTACCTGAATATAATAAAAGCAATATACAGTAAACCAACAGCTAACATCAAACTAAATGGAGAGAAACTCAAAGCAATTCCTCTAAAATCAGGAACAAGACAAGGCTGTCCACTCTCTCCATATCTCTTCAATATTGTACTTGAAGTTCTAGCTACAGCAATAAGACAACAAAAGGAGATAAAGGGGATACAAATAGGAAAAGAAGAAGTCAAACTTTCATTATTTGCAGATGATATGATAGTTTACATAAGTGACCCAAAAAACTCCGCAAGGTTACTCCTAGAGCTGATAAACACCTTCAGCAATGTGGCAGGATACAAGGTAAACTCAAAAAATCAGTGGCCCTATTATATACAGATGATGAAGTGACTGAGAAAGAAATCAGAGAAACATCACCTTTTACAATAGCCAAAAACAGCATCAAATATCTGGGGATAATGTTAACCAAGGAAGTGAAAGACCTGTATATCAAGAACTTTGTGTCTTTGAAGAAAGAAATCAAAGAAGATACCAGAAAATGGAAAGATCTCCCATGCTCTTGGATTGGTAGGATCAACATAATAAAAATGGCAATCTTGCCAAAAGCAGTCTATAGATTCAATGCAATCCCTATCAAAATTCCATCACAATTCTTCAAGGACCTGGAAAGAACATTAATCAACTTTATATGGAAAAACAAAAGGCCCAGGATAGCCAAAACATCCCTATACAATAAAGGAACTTCAGGAGGCATCACCATACCTGACTTCAAGCTCTATTATAGAGCTATAGTCCTGAAAACAGCTTGGTATTGGCACAAAAATAGGCAGGTAGACCAATGGAACCGAATCGAAAGCCCTAATTTTAACCCACACACCTATGAACACCTGATTTTTGACAAAGAAGCTAAAACTGTACAGTGGAAAAAAGAAAGCATCTTCAACAAATGGTGCTGGCATAACTGGGTAGTGGTATGCAGAAGACTGCAGATAGATCCATGTTTATCGCCTTGTACAAAACTTAAGTCCAAATGGATCAAAGATCTCAACATACATCCAGCCACACTGAAACTTTTAGAAGAGAAAGTGGGAGATACTCTTCAACGAGTTGGTACAGGAGACCACTTCCTAAACATAACACCAGTGGCACAGGCACTGAGATCAACAATTAACAAATGGGACCTTCTGAAACTAAAAAGCTTCTGTAAGGCAAAGGACACAATCAAAAAGACAAAAAGGCAGGCCACAGAATGGGAAAAGATATTCACTAACCCTACATCTGACAGAGGGCTAATCTCCAAAATTTACAAAGAACTCAAGAAACAAGTCTCCAAAACACCAAAGGATCCACTTGAAAGGTGGGGTACAGAGCTAAATAGAGAATTCTCAGTAGAGGAGGCTAAAATGGCCAAGAGACACTTAAGAAAGTGCTCAACATCCTTAGCCATCAGGGAAATGCAAATCAAAACAACTCTGAGATACCATCTTACTCCTGTCAGAATGGCTAGAATCAAAAACACCGAAGACAATTTATGCTGGAGGGGATGTGGAGAGAGAGGAACACTCCTCCACTGCTGGTGGGAATGCCAACTCATACAGCCTCTTTGGAAATCAGTATGGAGATTCCTCAGGAAAATGGGAATTAATCTACCACTAGACCCAGCAATTCCACTCTTAGGCATTTATCCAAATGAGGCAGGTTCATACAACAAGGGCATCTGCTCCACTATGTTCATAGCAGCATTGTTTGTAATAGCCAGAACCTGGAAGCAACCTAGATGCCCCTCAACTGAAGAGTGGATAGAGAAAATGTGGTACATTTACACAATGGAGTATTACTCAGCAGAAAAAAACAATGGAATCTTGAAATTCGCAGGGAAATGGATAGCACTGGAAGAAACCATCATGAGTGAGGTAACCCAGTCGCAAAAAGACAAACATGGTATGTACTCACTCATATATGGATTTTAGATATGGATCAGGATAGTGCCAGTCTGCACTTCCACAGATAGAGAGTCTGGGAAACAGGAAAGAACCTAAAAGATATGCATATATGCATAGTACCCAAGAGAAGAGGATGGAGACAAGATCCTCTGAATGGATGGGGAACAGGGCGAGGGGGGGTAGTGGGACCTGGGAAGAATAGAGGGGGTAAAGAGGAAGGGAGTTGGTCATGGGGGAACAGGAAGTTGAGGGGGTGGGGGTAGAATAGGGGGAAGAGGGAATCATAGGATCGAAGACAGATCAGGCACCAGAGTGACCTCGAGTGATCTAAAGGTATAACATCAATTGGCAAGCTAAGCAATAGTGGAAGGACCACCTCGAATGCCCATTCCTGATAATGAACTTGATGTCTATAACTATCCGGGAGCCTTCATCCTGGGACTGATGGAAGCAGAGGCAAACACACAACTAAGCACTGAACTGAACCCAAGGAACCCAGTGACAGAGAGAGGAATGATGAGCAAATTGGCAAAGAATGGGCTGGCAAAACCAGCAGAGACAGCTGATCTGAACAGGGGAGTGCTCTTGGACCCCAGACCGACAGTGGGGAGGCCAGAATGGGACTGATCTGGACCCCCCAAATGTGAGTGTCAGTGAGAAGGCCTGGACAACCTATGGGGCTCTGAGCTGTGGATCAGTGTCTATCCCTGGTATACAATCTGTCTTCATGTGCCTATAGCACAAAGAGAGATGCTCTCTCAGCCTGGACTCTTAGGGGAGTGCCTTGACCCTACCAAGAGTAAAATGATAGACTCTAGACATCCCCTATGTGGAAGGATTTGGCAATAGGGTGGGAGGGAGGGTGGAAGGGGAGTGCGGGAGGAGGGGAGGGAGAGGGAACTGGGATTGACATGTAAAACAAGCTATTTAAAATTAAAAAAAAGAAAGAAAGAAAAAAAAAAGAAGATGGTGATAACTATGATGGAGATCGTGGTGATGATGCTGGCAACAGAGGAGATCGGCTCTGCATCACCCAAACTGTGCTACTCGTCTGACTGGCAGTGCCTTGTATATATGGACACATGGAAATATGCATGACAAGATCCTCCAAGGACCTAACTGTTGGGGTATTTTCTTCCCTGCCCCTTCCTGGAGATGCCAAAGTTGGGTGGTAACTAAAAGCAGTACCTTTCCAAACCTCATGAACCTCTGAACTGGACAACCTGTACTGGGTTTGCCCAGTATGTATATGACAAACTACAGCAAGAGGCCAGATGAGCCTGGCAGTTAATGTGGCTGCTGAAAGAACAGGAGCTGCAAAGAACATGGCCCCCAGGGAGGTAAAGTAAGGATCTTGTCCTTGGAAATACAGTCTGTCTGTGGCTGAAAAGGAAGGCTCCTCTTGTCTGTGCCACCAAGGAGGTTTGTCATAGTGGCGCTCCCAGAACCTGTGTGACAGTAGTACTTGAGGGGCAATGGATGGATCAGCAGGCATCCCTGAGGCAGCTACCACCTAAGATGTGAAGTCCAGGCTTCTGACTGTTCTGAGAAACTGACTAACGACTCCCTGTGTATTTGCTTTAAGTCTGGATACAATTTATTATTTGTACATAGCAAAATATTTCAAAGTTAAAATAGCATGATCTTATTTTGTACAAAGGAAAAAATGAAGTAGGTTGTTACGTTTTTCTTTTTACTTTTGTTAGTAAAAATATAGATGCCAAGCCTGTTTAAACTACTCTATAAAAAGACTGTATTACATGTAACTTGAATTCCATATAAAAGTTTGTGAATACTAAATAAAAGATTATTTAGTCTATTATTTCAGAAGATTTTTATCTCGTATTCCTGGTTGATTTCATAGTCACTCTGTAAACAGACTGCCCTTTATTTTAAATGTTTCTAAGTACAGATTTCTGGCTAGCTTGTTTACAGGTCTGTGCCCATGATTTGACTCTTATGTGCCCTCCGATGCTAAGAGTGTATGACTGTTCTTCATACTTGTATGTGTTGTTGCTGGATGGTTATTTTCCCTTTTGAGTGAGGGTCTCTGGTAGCCCAGGCAGGATTTGTAGCCACTATGTAGTTAATGGAGGATGAATTTCTCCTTATGAGTTTTCTTTCTCCACACCAAGAGCACAGGCATGCTGCCCGAACATGGAATGTAGAAGCAGTAAATTGTCCTAAGTTCTGTAACCATTTATCTAACTGACATTTAATTATAAGACTACAAAATGAGACAAGATATCAAGCTCCAAATTGTTCTACAGTTAACACCCAGTGGGCCAGGCCAAGATTCTCAGCTTCCATTTTATTCATGATCCTGTCATAAACTATTAATTTGCTTACAGTGATTAAACATTGTAAGATCCAGAATACCTACACCTTTAATTCTAGCACTCAGCAGGGCCCCGAATGGTAATCCACCTGAGATGAAGGACTTACTGGGAGGAGCCTAAAATGGGTGGAAAATTTGCATTTAAGGAAGATATTTAAGCACTGGTCCCTAGAGAAATAGTGAAACACACAGGGATCTGAATAAGATGAATCCAACTGCCTATTTCCAGGAAGCTGAGTTCACAAGGAAATGCTCGTATGATATGTATGTTGTTGAGTCTGTCTTGATGTTGGGAAGAGGGAGGTAAAAGAGTAATAGCCTTGGAAACACTATGGAGATTTGTTTGTTTGAAGTTTGAACTTCACCATATTCCCAGCTTGCTGGACACAAGGTCCTGTAAAAATTCAGGAGCTGTTTGAATGTCTGTATTCTGGTGGTAACAGTGACACTCACATGAGGACAGAGACTGTGGTAGGCAGAGCAAGAGTGCTGTTGAGACTCCAGGATAGTGTTCCACATACTATTCTTTTGTGCAGTGTTCTCCTGCCACAGTACAGACCTGAACATGATGTCATATATCAAACCTGCAGCAAATGCTAGGGAGGCTTGAGTGTAGGATCTAGAGACTGTGATGTTCCAAGGAGGCAACAAATGCAGAGAGTGTTCAGCCAGGAAGTGGAGCTGACATGAAAGAACATTTTGATAACTTCATGTACCTGAACAGTAGTAATGAATGAGAATGACCCAAATTCGGCTTGAAGTATTAGCATTTCAAAGTAGGGTTTCACATGTGTTTCCCTTTCTTCTAGTCAGATAACCTATACGAAGCAGCTTCCTTAAAACTTCCCTAACTCAAGAACTTCTAGTGCCTATCCAGTACTGTAGCTAATTGGACCAGCAAAAGATTTTAGAAATGTAATTATGATGTATCTAAGGTTGGAAATTCATGTCTATTATTCAATTAGAGTACCACATTGATGCAATGCAGAGGGATTAGGGTGTCTTAGTGGCCTAGACATCCGGTATCTTCTTCAATCTCTAGCTTCAAGTAGAAGCTCCCTTATTTCCTGTGTTTCAGGTACAGATCATCCTGTATTCCTGCTTCTTGGGGCTAAGATGAATACATATGCGTTATGGGTGTTTGATATTGACCATGATCTAGGTGTGGATTCTAGGCTGGTAGACTTGTGCTCTATGTCTAATACCCATGTATGAGTTAGTACATAAACTGCTTGCCTCTCATTGATTGAGTTACCTCACTCAGGATGTTTTCTTTCAGTTACATCCGCTTGTCTTTGAATGTAAAGATTTCATTTTTTCGAATGATTAATACTCCATTGGGTAAATGTACCACATATTCCCCATCCATTCTTCTGTTAAGGAACATTTGGTTGCTTCAGGGCTCTGGCTATTACGAACAATGCTGCTGCCAACATAGTTGGATATATTGTCTTGTTTATGAATGTGCATTCTTTAGGCATTTGCCCAGGATTGCAATTGCTGGATCTTGAGGTATTCTGCTTCCCATTTTCCTGAGAAACCACCATACTGATTTCCAAAGTGGTCATACAAGATTATAATCCCACCAACAATGGAACAGTGTTCAAAAAGTCTTTCTCCACATCCTCTCCAGCATAGAGTGTCTTTAGTGTTTTTGATTTCTGTCAATCTGGTCACTGTAAGATGGTATCTAAGAGATGTTTTGAGTTGCATATCCCTGATGGCTATGGATATGGAGCATTTTCTTAAGTTTCCCTCAAGCATTTTATATTTCTCTATTGAGAATTCTCTATTTAGTTCTATAGTCCCTTTTTAGTTGGATTGTTTTGTGTTTTGGTGGCTAGCATATTAAGTTCATTGTATATTTTGGAAGTCAGCCCTCTGTCAGATGTGGAGTTGCTGAAGATCTTTTCCCATTCTGTGGGTACCATTTTGTCAGGATGTCTGTGTCCTTGGCTTTACAGAAACTTTTCAGTTTCAGGAGGTGTCATTTGTTAATTGTTTATCTCAGTGTCTGTGCTACTGGTGTTATGTTCATGAAGTGGTCTCCTTTGCCAATTTGTTCAAGGGTACCTCCCACTCTCTCTAATAACAGGATTAATATGACTAAATTTGTGATTAGGTCTTTGACCCATTTGGACATAAGTTTGGAGCATGGCAATAGATATGGATCTATCTGCAATCTTCTACAGGTCAGTATCCCATTATACCTGCACCATTTGTTGAAGATGCTTTTTTTCAAATGTATACTTTTGGTACTTTGCAAAAAATCAGATGTTACTAGTTTTTTGGGCTTATATCAGGATTTTAAGATTATTTTCTTTGGTCTACCTGTCTATATTTGTGCCAATACATGACTATAGCTCTATAAAACAGCTTCCAATCAGGGATGGTTTAGCCTCCAGAAGTTCCTTCCTTTTTCCATATAAAGTTGAGGATTGTTCTTTCAAGGTCTGTAAAGAACTGAGGAATTGTGTTGGGATTTTAATTGGGATTTCACTGAATCCATCAATTGCTTTTGGCAATATTTATAATTTTTACTATGTTGATCCTATCTATGGAAGACCATTGGAGATCTTTCCATTTCTGGTATCTTATTTCATTTCTTTCTTCATAGATTCAAATTTCTTGCTATACAGGTCTTTGGCTTGTTTGGTTAGCATTACTCCATGATAGTCTATATTTTTTCTGGCTATTGTAAAGGGTGATGTCTCTGTTTCTTTATCAGACCATTTACCTTGTATATATAGTAGAGCTACTCATATTTTTAGTTAATCTTTTATCCTCCATCTTTGTTGAAGGTGTTTATCAGCTTTAGGAGTTCACTGGTAGAGGTTTTTTGGGGATCACTTATGTATACTATGATATCATCTGTAAATAGTGGAATTTTGACTTCTTCCTTTCAAATGTCTAGCCCCTTGATCTCATTTTGTTGTCTTGTTGTTCTAACTAGAACTTTGAGGACAATATTGAAGAGAAATGGAGAGAGTTGACAGCCTTGCCTTTTCCTGATTTTAGAGGAATCACGTTGAGTTTTTCTCTATTTAGTTTGATGTTGGCTGTGGGTTTACTCAATACAGTTTTTATAATGTTTCTGTATGTTTCTGTTATTCCTGATGTCTTCAAGATTTTTATCATGAAGGGGTGTGAGGTTTTGTCATGGACTTTTTCAGCATCTACTGAGATGATCATTTGGTTGTTCTTTTTCAGTTTATTTATATATTTCATTGCATTGATGGACTTTTATGTTTTAACCATCCCTTCCTGCCAGGCATGAAGCCTACTTGATCATGGTGATAATTTTTCTGAGGTGTTGTTGAATTTGATTGTACAGTATATTGTTGAGTATATTTGTATCAGTGTTCATAGGGAACATTGGTCTGTAGTTCACTTTCTTTTTTGTTTTTGTCTTTATGTGGCTTGTGTGCCAAGGTAATTGTAGCATAGTAAAAAAAGTTTGTCAATGACCCTTCTGCTTCTATTATGTGGAACAGCTTGAGGAGTAATGTTTTGTGTAGTTTTACACTTTCATTTTGTACAGTTTGTACAGTATAGAAATTCCTTGAATTTCTGATAGAATTTTGAACGGAAATCATCTGGTCCTGGTCTTCTTTGGTTAGCAGACTTTTGATGACTGCTTCTATTTCATGGGGATTTATAGTTCTATATATATATATTGCTTACCTATTCTTGTTTTAATTTTGGCACGTGATAACTATCCAGAAAGTTGTCCATTTCCTTTACATTTTCCAATTTTTTTGGAGGAAATATGTTCAAAGCATGAGCTGAAGAGTCTTTGGATTTCTCCTGTGGCTGTTGTTACGTCCCTATTTTCATTTCTGATTTGGTTATTTAGCATGTTCTCCCTTTTGCTTAAGTTGGTTAACGTTTTGTCTATCTTATTGATTTTCTTAAAGAGCCAGCTCTTGGTTTCATTGATTCTTTGAATTGTTTTCTTTGTTTCTATTTATTGATTTCAGCTGCATATTTGATTATTTCCAGACATGTAATCCTCCTGGGTGACTTTGCTTCTTTTAGTTCTAGAGCTTTCAGGTGTTCTCCAGTTTCTTCATGTGGGCAATTAATACTATGAACTTTCCTTTCAGCACTGCATTCAGAGAGTCCCATAGTTGTGGGTATGTTGTGCTTTCATTTTCTTTGAATTGTGATGGTCTAATAAGATTCAGGGTGTTTTTCCAAGTTTTTTGTATCTGTTGAAGTTTGCTTTATTGCTGAGTATGTTTTCTGTCTTTGAGTATGCTCTATGTGGCACTGAGGAGAATGTATATTCCTTTGTGTTTTGATGGGAAATTTTATAAATGTTTGTTAAACCTAATTGGATAAAACCTTCTGATATTTCCTTTGTTTCTTTCTTATGTTTCAGTCTGGTAGTGCCATCCAGTGGAGAGAGTGGTGTTTCTATAATGTTTATATAGTCTCCCAATATAATTGTTTGCGGTTTAATGTGTGATTAGAGTTTTAATAATGTTTCCTTAACAATATCGGTAATTTGCTATTTGGTGCAAAAATGTTGAGAATTGAGATTTCATCTTGATGGATTTGTCCTGTGATGAATATGAAATACCATTCTTCTCTTTTGATTACTTTTAATTTGTGCTCCAATTTGCTAGATATTATGATAGGAATACCAGTTGGCTTCCTAGGGCCATTTGCTTGGAAAATAATTTCCCAACTATTAACTCTGACATAATGTCTGTCCTTGATAGTGAGGTCTGTTTCTTTTATACAGGAAAAAGTTGCATTTTGTCGTTCTATCCTTTCTTTTGGTCTGTGTCTTTTTACATATTAGTTAAGACCACTGATATAGAGGGATATTATCATTGACTGTTGATTCTTGTTTGCTTTGGATTTGCTTTTGGTGGGGGTATTTTGTGTGTGAGGTTTTCCCCTACTTCTTTGTTTTAGTAAAGGTTTAGTGTGAGGTATTGTTAATTCATTACATAACTCCAAGTCTATGAGTCCTCCCATGTATCAGGAACCTATTGTATCCATTGCTAGATATAGTCTGAAGTGGCCTGTAGATACTGAGTAACATCTGGGATACTGGCCACATCTGAGCTGGGTGTTGGAGTTTCCAGTGAGGCTGACCTTCAGCCACTACTGGGTCAGTCTTGGCTTTATCTACTCTGGTATGATGAAGGTAGGAAGCAATGTGAACAATGGAAATAAAACTCATGTCCTGGGACTTTTGTGACAAGGACTCTCGAAGGGATTCATCTTCATAAACAAGAGAGGCACTCACTAGGCTTCACCATTGAACATCAAACCTGTGAGGAGGATTGGACAGGGGCGCTATTGAGTTTTAAGGTAGATGAGGAGGGACAGGCAGAAGGGTTGGAAGGAAAACTATGGTTGGATGTAAAATGAAATTTAATCAAAAAGAATTATAAAAAAACAAACCCTGTGTTTAAAAAAGAAAAATGAAATTACCGAAAAGACTAACAAAAATTTGGAAGAAATAAATAAACCCCTAAGGAAAGCCAAAAATAATTATGAACTGCCATTAAATAAGTGAAGGAAACAGCTCAAGACTTGAAAATTAAAAAAGAGGTAATAAAGAAAACACAAACTGAGGGAATTAATGAAGTGAAAAATCTTGGTAAATGAATAAGAACTTCAGATGCAAGACTAACCAATGAGCTGAATACAAGGGAAGGAAAAGAACATCTCAGGAGTTGAAGATATATTAGAGGAATGTGATTTATCTGTCAAAGTAAACATTAAAATTCACAAAGTCTTAACACAAAATATCCAGGAAATCTGGGACACCATGAAATAACCAAACCTAAAAATTGTAGTGAATGAAGTAAGAATACCAGTTCCATGGCACACAGGAGTCATACAAAAATTCAAGGAAAAATTCCCAACTTAAGGAAGGACATGCAAAGATAAAGGCCAAATAACATATAAAGGCAGACTTATCAGGATAACACCTGATTTCTCAATTGAGCCTGAGCTTCAGAATGGCCTAGACAGATACTTTGTATACACTAAGACAATGGATGCCAACCTAGGCTAATATAGCCAGCATTCTTTCAATCACCATCAATGAAGAAAACACTGTATTACAGGATAGAAGGAAAATTCCAAACCAAGGAATTAGAACATATACACAGACTCTCTCTCTCTCTCTCTCTCTCTCTCTCTCTCTCTCTCTCTCTCTCTCTCTCTCTCATTCTCTCTCTTCTAACAGCAACAGAACCCACAAAAACAACAAACACAGGAATTAGCTGCGACTGGTCATTATTATCCTTTAATATCAGTATATTCAACTCACATATAAAAAGACACAGGATAACAGAATAAAAACAAATCAGGACTCTTCCTTCTGCAGCATAACAGAATCACATCTCTACTTTAAAGGCAGATATCACCTCAGACTTGGGAAAAATATCCTATAAATAGGCTTAACACACATCTATAGAATGTTTCACCCAAACAAAAAGATCATTCCTTCAGCAGAGGCATTGATAGATAAGTGGCCTCAGTTCTAGTTAGACCCAACACCACCTCCAGGACATCTGTGCTTTTCATCTCATTCCATTTTGGGGACTTTACAGATTGTGTTTTGCCCATTTTTCTTGAACTTCATCTCGAAGGATAATGGGAAAAAAGGTCTGAGGAAGACCTTTATACCCAGTCTAGATACCACGGCCTAGATAACGGCTTGAGTATGCATCTTGTACTGGAGCTGGGTGTGAGGATGATTCACAAGCTGCTGAGTGACATGGAAGTCTGACTCTTGGTCTTGCAGCCCTGGAGAGTCTGGGGAACCAAAGCACCTGGGGAAACATAGGCAGTATGGCTTCCTTGAAAACCTGAGGACACCTGAAGGCCTGCTTCCTTTTTACTGTTTCATGGTGTTTGGTGATCTGGTCACTGTGGGAGACTTGGATACATTTCAAGTCTTGTCACTATTGGTGCTCATGTGTATGCAAGAGGACATAGGTTCCTTGTAGGGACTGGATGCACCTGGAGACCTGGTGGCACTGTGGCATGAGAAGGCACAATGGGATCTGTGTTCCTTGTTGACTCTTGAGGACTTTGGAAACTGGAAGCTAACCGTGGGAGGGAACCCGACTTGAAATTTACAAGTTCTAAGTCCTCTGGGGCAGGCAAGATCAAATCACCCCACCTCACCCTCACCATCTACGTAGGAGGTTTATTGGCCAGTTCACTCTGGATTTCAGGTTCTCCAACTTGTGCAATATATTCCTTGTTACTTAAGCTTTAATTCACAGGCCTTGAATTAAATGTCATCTAAATCCAGGTCACTTGGAACTCCTTTTGCTTTGGGAGTTGTTCAAGATAGGGTTTCCATTATATCACCTCTGGTTGTCCTGGAACTCAATTTGCCAGCTTAGATGGCCAGAAATTCAGAGATCCAAATGGCCCTGCCTTTACTCCTCCAGGTTTTGTACTGGATAGTTTCTTATCAAGTTGACACAGGGGGATGGACATTTTCTTAATTAGTGATTGGTGAGAAAGGGCCACCCACAAGACCTGGGATAGCAGGTAATGCTCCACACAAGGGCAGCACAACAGATTCAACCCTGTTAGCGGAAGTGTGGGAAAGCCATCCCCCAAATCATTGTTTTAATTTTCATATGTGTTACCTATTAAGAAAATTAACCATTCATTTTCAAATTTACAATAAGATAGAGTGTACCTTTTTAATATATGTTTTATAATTCTCTGGTTTCCCTCAGTGTCTGTTATGTCCCACTTTTTCATTTCCAGTTTTAATAATTTGGATGATCTCTCACTGTCTTTTGAACAATTTGGAGGAGTTTGTCCATCTTGCTGATGTTCTCAAAAACCTACTCTTTGTGTAACTTAGTGCTATGAAATGGCCTTCTAAAACACTCTGTCCCCGGAGTTATGTAAGTTTGATTTGCTTCAGCAACCATATGGTGGCTCACAAACATCTGTAATGAGATATAGTGCCCTCTTTTGGCATACAGAGATATAGGCAGACAGAGCATAATGAAAATAGATAGATAGGCAGTCAGACAGACAGATATATAGATAGACAGATAGATAGATAACTGTTTAGGCCTAGGCAATCTATGGGGCCTTATTTAGTAGTTCAGTATTTACCTCTGGCATACAAATGGATTTTGGGTTCCCATCCCACAAAGAGAGTTGCTCTCTCAGACTGAATTCTTGGGAGAGGGTGTAGGCCCTGCCCTGAAGGAAATGACAGATTCTGAGTACCCCTAATGGAGGGCCTCACCCTCCATGGGGAATGGATTGGGCATTGGTTTTTGGTTATGGGGGATTGGTGTGAGCATGTGGGAGGGATGGTGTGAGAGGGAGCTGTGGTTAACATGTGAAGCAACCTTATTTCTAATTTAAATTAAAAAATCTAAAAAAATGTTTGGGGTGCTGTGCATTTATTTTTGTTCTTGTTCACAACATTTTTAATTTTTTTATTTACCACTTTTTCATTCAGTAGAGAGAAATTCATTTTCAATGATTTTGTGAAATTTCTGGTTCTTTTTGTTGTTGATGGTGTCTAGATTTGTTCTATTGTTGTCTGCTTGGGCACGGGGAATTACTTCAATTTTCTTGTATCTTTTAACCTGGCTTTGTGGAAAAGCATATGGTCAAATTGGAGAAAGTTCCATGAGATGCTGGGAAGAAAGGATATCCTTTTGTTTTTGGGTGAAATATTCTGCAAATATTTGTTAGGTCTATTTGATTTGTAACATCTAAAAGATGTAGCATTTTTCTGTTTATTTTACTTTATTTGTTTGACTGGATGATCTGTCTATTGGTAAGAGTGGAGTATTGCAGTCTTCAACTAAAAGTGTGTGTGGGTCAATATGTGACTTAAGCTGTAGTAGCATTTCTTTTACAAAATTGGTTTGGTGGATAGATGCTGAGAATTGCAAGTTCACCAGGTGGTGGTGGAATAGATCTTTGATCCAACTGCTCATGAGGCAGAGGCAGGTGGATTTCTGAGTTGGAGGCCAGTCTGGTCTACAGACAGTCCCAGGAGAGGATCCAAAGCTACACAGAGAAATCCTGTCTTGGAACAAAAAGTGCAGTGTCCTCTTGGTGGAATTTTGGGTCTTTTGAGGTTGTAGTGCCCTTCCATATCTCTTCTAATTAGTTTTGGTTTGAAGTCTATTTTGTTAGATATTAAGCTGATGACACCAGCTTATTTTGAAGGTCCATTTGTTTGGAATACGTTTTCCGATGCTTTACCCTCAGGTGATTTCTCTCCTTGGTGTTGAAGTGGGTTGCTTGGATGCAGCAGAAAGATGGATCCAGTTTTCTGATCAATTCTGCTAGTCCATGTCTCTTTATTGGGGAATTGAGATGTTTGATATTAAGATACCAATGACTATTGATTACTGTTATTTTGTTGTTGTTGTTGTTGTTGTGTCTGCATGCATGTTTCTGTGTACAAGTGCATTTTTCCCTTATTTTGATTTTTTTGTTCTGGGATCATTCCCTGTGTTTTCATGATTGTAGTTAATTTCCTTAGGTTCTATTTCCTTCTAGCACTTCCCTAGGTCTGGATTTTTAGATAGATAGTGCCTAAACTTGACTTTACCATGGAATGCCTTATTTATCCATTTAAGGGGATTGAAATTTTTATTGTATATATTAGTCTAGGCTGGCATTCAAGGTATATAATAGTTTATAGAACATCTAGTCAGGGCCTTTTGGCTTTTGCAATCTCCATTGTGAAGTTAGGTGTAATTCTAATATGTCTGCCTTTATATGTTTCTTGGTTTCATTTTCCTTGCATCTTTTTTGGGCAGGTTGTTTGTTTGTTTGTTTGGTTTTTAGATTTTGAGACAGGATTTCTCTTTGTAGCCCAAGCTGGCCTCAAACTCCCAGAGATCACTGTGTCTCTGCCTTCTTAGTGCTGGGATTAAAGGCATGTGCCACCATGACTGGATTCTTTGCACCTCTTTTTTATTTTATTATTTTAATTTTAAATAGCTTGCTTCAAATGTCAGTCCCACTTCCCTGTCCCTCCCTTCCTGCCTCACTCCCGCACCATCCCCTCCACCCTTCCAAACTATCTCCACTTCCATCAACATAGGGGATATCTAGAGTCTGTCATTTCACTCAGGGCAAGGTCCAGGCACTCCACTAAGAGTCCAGGCTGACACACAAAGTCTGTTTGTATTCCAGGGCTAAACACTGATCCACTGCCCAGGGTCCTATAGGTTGCCCAGGCCCCCTCAGTGACTCTCACACTCTGGGTGTCTGGATCAGTTCCATGATGGCCTCCCAGCTGTCAGTCTGGGGTACAACAGCTCTCCTCTGTTCATATCAGCATCTCTGCTGGTTTTTCCAGCCCACTCTTTGCCAATTTCCTCATCACTCTTCTCTCTATCACTGGGTTCTATGGGTTCAGTTCAGTGTTTAGCTGTGGGTGTTTGCCTCCATTTCCATCAGTCACTGGATGAAGGCTCCAGGATGGCTATAGACATCAAGTTCATTATTAGGAATGAGCAATCAAGATGGTCTCTCCACAATTGCTTAGCTTTCGAGTTGGTTTCATGCCTTTAGATCACTAGAGGTCTCAGAGGTCTCAAGGGTGCCAGATCTGTCTTCTAACCTATGATTCCCGCTTCCCAGTACTCTACCACCCAATTAACTTTCCTGTTCCCCCAGGAAACCTTCTCTCTCTTCCTCTTCTTCCCCTATCTTCTTCCCAGCTCTCAATCCACCCACCCCTCACTGTGTTTCCAATCTGTTCAGAAGATCTTGCCTCATTCCTCTTCTCTGGGGTACCATGCATATCTCTCTTAGGTTCCTTCCTGTTTCCCAGACTCTCTGTGAGTGGAAGTGCAAACTAGCACTATCCTGATCCATGTTAAAATCCATATATAAGTGAGTATGTACCATATTTGCCTTTCTGTGACTGTGTTACCTCACTCAGGATGGTTTCTTCTAGTGCCATCTATTTACATGTGTTTTTTATTTCTGCTGAGTAATACTCCATTGTGTAAATGTACCACATTTTCTCTATCCACTCTTCAATTCAGGGGCATCTAGGTTGCTTCCAGATTCTGGCTATTATTAATAATGTTCCTATGAACATAGTGGAGCAGATGTCCTTGTTGTATGAATTTGTATCTTTTGGATATATGCCTAAGAGTGGAATTGATGGGTCTTGTGGTAGATTGATTCCCATTTTTCTGAGTAATCTCCATACTGATTTCCAAAGCGGCTGTATGAGTTAGCATTCCCATCAGCCGTGGAGAAATGTTCTTCTCTCTCCACATCCTCTCCAGCATAAATTGTCTTCGGTGGTTTTGATTTTAGCCATTCTGATAGGAGTAAGATGGTATCACAAAGTTGTTTTGATTTTCATTTCCTGATGGCTAAGGATATTAAGTATTTTCTTAAGTGTCCCTTGGCCATTTTAGCCTCTTCTATTTAGAATTCTCTATTTAGTTCTGTATCCCACCTTTTAATTGGATCCTTTGGTGTTTTGGAGACTTGCTTCTTGTGTTCTTTGTAAATTTTGGAGATTAGCCCTGTGTCAGATGTGAGGTTAGTGAATACCTTTTCCCATTCTGTGGACTACCTTTTTGTCTTGTTGACTGTGTCCTTTGTCTGACTTAAGCTACTTAGTTTCAGGAGGTTCCATTTGTTAATTGTCGATCTCAGTGTCTGTGCCAAAAGATCTCAACATAAATACAACCACACTCAAACTCTTAGAAGAGAAAGTGGGAGATACTCTTCAATGAGTTGGTACAGGAGACCACTTCTTTGCACCTTTTAATATCCTTGCTGATTCTGTAAAGATAGTGATTTGATTACTACAGTGACTTTCATTACTGGGTGCTCTTCCAGATGTCCTGAGTTCAATTCCCAGCAACAACATGGTTAATTCACAACCATCTATAGTGAGAACTGATGCCATCTTCTGACCAGAAGATGTACATGCAGGTATAAAACAGTATACATATAGAAATGAATAAATAAATAAATATTGTGGCCCTGGTCCTACCTCACCTAGGTGATGGGACAAACTTAGTTGACATGCTAAGGGAAGTTTTTCCCTATCTGAGGAGAATTTGGG
>NW_024430580.1:0-34114 GCF_017639785.1 Mesocricetus auratus
GGTGTAGCTTTTTTGGGATAGGTGTGGCTTTGCTGGAGGAAGTGTATCACTTTGTTGCGGACTTTGAGGTCTTATATGCTTAGGCTATGCCCAGTGTGGGACACACAGTTCACTTCCTGTTGCCTACAGGTCAAGATGAAGAACTTTCAGCTCTTTCTACAGGACCGTGACTCCTTGCATGCTATACCACATGATGATAATAAACTAAACTTCTGAACTGTAAGTCAGATCCAATTAAACGTTTTCCTTTATACAAGCTGCCATGGTCATGGTGTCTCTTCACAGCAATAGAAATCCTTTTCCATTATTATTCCTTAATTATCAGAAATTGGATGGTTTCCAAGGACAAAGACAAGTATGGATGGAGATACCCTGAGGCTATGTGGCTATCTGTGTTTCCTGTAAATGGCAGAGTGTATGTGACAAACTGTGTTTGCTGTAATTAGCAGAGGTGGAGAATGGGCCTGCACAAACTTTTTGGAGCTAGACAACTACACAGTGAGTGAGTCTCAGATGCTGAACATGGAGTTACATGATTGGCATTTACATTCCTATACTTTTACTTTATTTTGCTATTCATCACTGCTTTCATTTTGGAATAAGACAGACATATGTTTTGTTCATTATGTTGCAAGAGCTCAGAGTTAAGAGACTTTTGATTTTTAAATAGTCCTTGAATTGTTATTTGTTAAAAAATTTCAAGAGTGTGAGACTTTCAAATTCTGACTGTATTTTATGTGGTGATATTAAAATGAGAGCTCAGACCAAGGAATAGAAAAGTTAAGGATTTAAATAAAATGTTAGTGTGGCAAGTTGATAAATGGTGGAATGTTCTAGTTATCAAACTGGCATACTTATGCAGAATAGGAAACCCTGAGAATTCTCAATTGAAAACTTTATTAGTTTGTCTTATGGACATATCTCTGCAGGATTGTATTAATTGTCAATTGATGTGGGAGGATTCCGTCTACTTTGAGCATTGTCATTTCCTAGTCTAGTGGTGCAGCTTCATAAGCGAGTTACCTAAACAATGGACTCTTAGAGGCCAAGTGGGAAAACCAGTAAGCCGTGCCCTCTGTAGGTTTTTAGTTATTGTCACAACTTCTCTCAGTGACAGACTCTGAAAAGTGTCCTTTAGTATATGTATTTCTGGCCTTTTCCTGTCACATTTTATTTTTTACCTTCCATCAGGTAAGCTTTCCTCTTTCATAAATACCCACTTCCATTACATTCTATATAGATGCATAGGGCCTTTAAATCACATATAAAGCCCTCAAACTATAAGTCACAATAATCTGTCTTCTCTTTGTATAACATAATAATTGAAGCATAGTGACTTATAGTAGTGAATTTCAGCTGAGAGAAAACAAAATATCCTAAATTCAGATTGTCACAAGATGTCATTTGTGAAAAAAAGACATACCAGATTAAAATAAAAAAAATTGCAAAGGCCTCTCTACCACTAAAAAAAATGCTGTTTATTGGAGCTTTAGTTACAGCATTCAGTACATGGGAAGCTTGGGGATGCAGCAACAGATCAGTGGATAGTGAAATTGTGACAAACATACAACTTACAACACATAAGTGAGGAGTTCCTGTCCTTGGGTAAAATATGGATGTAATTATGTCCAATAATTAGGCCCTAATATTTGTATAATCTCTCATTATAGAGCCAACAGCAGGAAAATAAGCATTTAAAGCATAAGCCCATGAAGATTTTTGATACTCAGACCTTAAAGTTTTGCCCGCTATCCAAAAGTGTCATGCATATTTTGTATTGTAAAATTCCTGTATTTCATCTTCAAGAGGCAAAACATACTTTTCCAACACTGTTTCAAAGCCCATTTTCAATAGGAGGGCAAGATAGAGGACAGAATTTGGGGAAGGGTAGTATAACATTATAGGCCTCATGAAAAGATTCTTCCTAAAATAAATACATATATTAATGGAATTTTAATTTAAATTGAGTTACCATTTAACTCAACTGAAAAAATGTATTTTAAAATGTCCACATGTACACAGACTTCATGATATGATGGTGGTTACTAAACCTTTGTTGTAATATAAAGTGGGAAAACATATCAAATATATGAAATAAGAAATATTTAAGATGAAATAAAACTACTTTACAACACAGTCACAGAGAGAATCAGGGCAAAGTCAAGGGAAGAGCAGAGAAGGCATGACCAAGGAATGCTAACCAAGGCATTGGGAAAGGGAGAAACTGGCAACATTTGTAATGACAGCTTCCTTTGTCTCTTGTCCCAGCTGGACCTGCTGCCCTTGAGCCCCAAATAAATATACAATGCTATATTAATTAGAAATTTATTGGTTGATAACTAGGGTTATTTATTGGTTAGCTCTGGCTTAATTATTAACCCATTTCTATTAATCTAAGTGTTTCCACATGGTCTTATCTTAATGGAGAAGTTTTGGCATGTCCTACCTTCCCAGTCTCACATGGAGTGTGTTATCTGTTTATACTTCCCACAACTCTCATTTCCTAGGCCTTGCCTATCTGCCTGTCTCTATTGGCCAGGGTGTTTTATTCATCAACCAATAAGAGAAACATACAGAAGGAATTCCCCCATCATCTCCTCTTTTCTGTCTAAATAAAAATAAGGGTTTTACAATTTTTCTTTTTTTTGTTTCTTGGTATCCTTTTTCTTTTTTTATTTATTTTTCAATTTAAATTTCGATTAGAAACAATGTTGCTTCACAAGTCAGTTCCAGGTCCCTCTCCCTTTCCCTCTCCTCCTCCTATGCCCTCTACCAACCCCCCAAATATTCTCTCATTTCCCCAGGGAGGGTGAGGCCCTCATTGTAGGTGTCCATAGTCTGTCATTTAATCCAGGGCAGGGCCTAGACCCTCCCCCAAGAGTTCAGAGTGAGAGTGCATCTCACATTGTTGGATGGGAGTCCAGAGTCCATGTGTATACCCGGGATGAATACTGATCTACTGCCCAAGGTTAAATAGATTACCTAGGCATCCACACTGACACCCCCATTCAGAGGGTCTTGATCAGTCCCATGCTGGTTTCTGGGGGTTAAACCAGCCCAGTCTTAATCCCTTTGGTCATCAGTCCTCCCTCTCTGATATTGGCTCTCTTGAGTTCAGCTCAGTGCTTACCTGTGGGAGTCTGCCTCTTCTTCTATCAGCCACTGAATGAAGGGAATGGTTCCCAGAATCTCTGGCCATGGGATTGTAGGCTGACACTCCCCAGATCTACGTCTAAAATCCATATATGAGAGAGTACATGTATTTTTGTGACTGTGTTTCCTCACTCAGGATAGTTTCTTCTAGTGTCATCCATTTGCCTGCAAATCTCAGGATTCCATTGTCTTTTTCTGCTGAATAGTACTCCATTGTGTAAATGTAACACATTTTCCCTATCCACTCTTCGGTTGAGGGACATCTAGGTTGCTTCCAAGTTCTGGCTATTACAAATAATGCTGTTATAAACATAGTGGAACAGGCATCCTTGTTGTTTGCATGGGCATCTCTTGGATATTTGCCTAAGAATGGAGTTACTGGGTCTTTTGGTAGGTTTATTCCCTATTTCAGAGGAATTTCCATACTTCTTTCCAAAGTGGCTGAACCAGTTGGCACTCCCACCAGCAGTGGAGGAGTGTCCCCCTTTCACCACATCCTCTCCAGCATAAATTGTCGTTGGTGTTTTTGATTTTAGCCGTTCTGACTGGAGTGAGATGGTATCTCAGAGTTGTTTTGATTTGCTTCTTCAATTCCTGTCCTCCTTTCTGATGTAATTGCTGTTGCCAGGAGAAGTTACCTCTCACTGTCATGAGATACCCTAAACCATTTTAAATGCTATATTCTTTAGTTCTTTGAAAGGTTTGAAAAAAATCCATTTCAAATATATCTCTGTATATCCACAAAATCTAACTAAAGTAACTATAAGTTTTATTATCATTGTTGACTAGATATAATCTGTATTTAATTATATATGACATTTTTAAAAGATCTGTATAAACACAATACCTAAACAAGAGGAAAAACATAAATATAACAAAATTGACCTTAAAATATGATTCGATAAGCCAAAATCCATACCAAAGTTAAGTATTCATTTCTATATCATATTCCCCGTTATAACTTTAGAAAGAGATTGTTTGTGATCACTAAACATTTATACCCAACCCCATTTGAATGAAACAAATATTTATAAACAATATTGGGAATGTGGGCACAGTTTTCTCCAAACTGCTTCCTGCTGTTTGGAAGTGCTGTCAATTCCATGGTATCCTGTGAAAATACAGAAACTAGGCCAAATCCTGTTTGTAGTAGTCTGTAAGGTTGCATTGCCCTAGGTGACTTGGGTGTTGTATCACATAGGACACTGCTTCAGAGGGTCCTGCTTTATCAAACTACATTAGTCTGAAGAAATTCATAGCTTTCCATTTTCTGTGGAAAAAAAATAGAACACCTTTTCCAAAGTAACATTTCCTTAGACTTAAATTTTGAAGTCAAAGCATTTTTCAAATATATGTACTGGATTAATTTAGGAGAATTGATAATCTTCTAGCACTTGTTGCTCCTTCCCCAATAATTAAACACTTCAAAGACAACACAATATCATACAGTTTCCAAACACTCTATGTGCTTTCCATCCTACATGGCTTTCTTATTACCCTATTTCTTTGTTTTAAAGGATTTTCTCTATCCCTCTTCTTTTTTCTCCTGAATCTCTGTGTATTTTTGAACACACTAAAAACCCTCTAGAGGTTTTCCTTTTTCCCTCTGAACCAGTCTTTACTACGTATCTTAATCTTTTTCTAACCACGAGTCTTTTATCTGCTAAACAACAAGTCTAAGGAAGCCATCTGGTGGTTTTTGTAACTTATGCTGAGTCAGGAAGTCTCTCTTAAAGTAGTCACACACTTCTGATTGTCTCCAGCAAACAGAGCCCATCTGAGAAATGCTGCTACCAAGAAGTCATGATTTCCTCTATTCTTTTGTTTTTAAGACTCCCTTCTTAAGCTTTTGTGAAGTTATACATGGAAATTTGTGCTGCACATTGATGGCACGATTTCGTTAGCATGAGTTTTCCAGCCTTTCAGGGTTCTCCCACCCTTCTCAGCCCCAAATAATCACACAGATACTATACTAGTTATAAAACTATTGACAAGTGACTAGGGCTTCTTAGTGGCTAGTCTTTCTCTTAATTATTAACCCATTTCTATTAATTTATGTATTTCCACGTGATCTTGGCTTACCAGAGAATGCCAGATGTGTTCGATCTTCCCATGCTCACATCGCGAATCCTCTCCCTATACCTGTCCCAGAATTCTCCTCATATGCTAGCCCTGCCTATCTTTCCTGCATGGCCACTAGCCACACAATGTGTTATTTATCAACGAATAAAACAAATGTATATGCAGAAGGGCAACCCCAACAGATATTCTCTTTCCACCTTCAAGTGTGCTTGGATATTAATGTGGAAAAGCTGACATTATTTTTTCAATGTTGAATATAGTAGATACTTGAGGTAAAAGACTCAAACTGTGGGACAGAGATTTAGAATTATCACTCTTAAACATGCATATTTGTTTACTAAGCGATTTATATAAGGAACATTTTTAAATTGTACATATATTCAAAAATGTGAAGACATTAAAGTAAACCAGAATTGTGGGAATTTCAATTCATTTCTCTTAACATTTAGAAAACAACTTGTAAAAAAATAGGGACACTTCAATAATATGTAGTATTTATTTAGTCTTTATCAGTTTTGATGACCAAAGAAATCCTGAACTTCCTGCAGTGTTTTGGGCTTTCATTGGAGGAAGGAGTTTGTCTACAGTGCAAGCTGTCCTGGCCCCTAGTGATTTGATCACAAGTATTACACATAAGGCAACTTTAGGATGCTGTAGTCAGCAAGTGTTTAACAAGCCCATTTTACCCAATATCTACAAATGACAATTTTGTCAATCAGTTGAGCAAAGTTATGAAAATGGGCAACAGAGATGAAGGCCAAGGTGATTCTCAAAGCAAATTTTTCAGATCAAGGATTCACCTACCTACTACACCAGACTGTTTCCTGCTCTCCAGGATTTCCTGAAGAACGCCTTTCTCTACTTTCCTCCTCAGGAGTGTCCTGCATGGCTCTTTGCAACATAATCTTCAGAGTCTTCCGTTGCAGCCTTCGGTGCCTAATGGAAGCAACAAGGAAGTAAATGATGGGGTTGGCACAGCTGTTAACACAGGATAGTAAAGTTGTCATTTCAAAAACATTGCAATGAAAAATTACATGCAACTCCTCAAAGGAATCTAAGAGGAACCAATAAATACCAAAGGGCAGACCAAAGAGTAAGAAGACCATCACTGTGAATGCAATGGTCACATACAATCTGGTTACAGGAATCCTCTGTGAGCCACAGAAGATCCTGACCAACAGGGCCAGGCTGGATCCACAAAGAACCACAAATAATACTATTACAAATGCAGCAATGATGAAACTATAAGTACTATAGTGAAAATTTCATAGTTAATCAGTAAGCCACAAGCCTCTCCTAACAGAAGGCTTAACAGTAAAGAGAAGGCCCAAAACAGGGCACACATGACAGATGATGTGTGTCTTGGTCGTTGACAGTGATACCAGATGGGCCACAAAACGGACAGAGCACGCTCAGCACTGATGGCTGCAATCATACACAGACCTGCAAGATAAGCAAAGATTAGTACATTGAGGAGAGAGATGGGAACATCGAAGTAGCTGATATGGAATATTAAAAGGACACGATGCAGGGAATACAGAGTCTGAAAGCAAAGGTAGAGGAAGTTAGCTCCATCAAGATTGAGGACATAGACAGAGAAGGCATTCCTGTGCATGTGGAATCCCAGAAGCCACAGCACAATGGCATTTCCTGCCAGCCCAAACACGGCAATGATGACAGTGAGAATATTCAGGATATTGTACATGTCGGTACAGTGTATGTTTTCAATGAAGTCACTTTCATTCATTGTTGTTATGCAATTGTTCCAGGTTGATATAGTTAGACCCATGCTTGGAAATTTTCCACTGGTATTCCTACAAAGTAAATTGAGATATGAATACATGATACTTTCTGTCAAGTCCACAGGCTTGCAGAGATTACATATTTTATCAAACCCCCAAAGAGGTAGGCATTTCTTTTTATTCCAGTTTGTACTATGCAATCTATCTTCAGACTATTGCCTCTAGTAATATTGGTGTAGTTGGTGATGGCAGTACAGCTGCTAAACATCTTATGCAGTGTCAGGAAGAGACAGAATTCTGACACAAACTTTCTTTCTGTTCCAGGGATGAAGTTCCTTTTCAGGTGTAGGAAAATGGAAGATCCTGGCACAAGTCATAGCTTCCCTCAGTCACTGTAAGGGGTCTATCAAATGGGAAAAATGGAACAATTAATGAGTGTCATGAAGGGAATGGCACTTCTTATGAAGACATGTGTGTCAACAGTCACACTTCTTAGCCTAGAAGGACATAAAGCACTTTTCTGTTTGTTATTATATCATCAGTGTCCTACTCTCTACATGGTTTTATGGGAGAGTTGAGAGATCTGCCCCGAACAAACAAACAATCTAAAGAATGATAACAAGTAAGCAAATGAATCATAAGTTTAAGGGTAGTTGAAAATTTGTAGTAAATGTTGTTTGGGTTGTGACTTGTACCTTCGTGCGAAGGCACATCTCTCTGGCATGAGAAGTGTGGGCTATATTGCAGCAGAAAATGAAGAACATCTCCATTCGGGAATAGTGTCCCAACCCCTGAGAAAAGCTTTGAGATCTACATATGAATGCAAACAGTCTAGAAAAGAGGACAGCATAGCTGGGTGGGTAGCATCATTTAGAGTTATCTTTTCACTCCATTCCCCCATACAGACACCCTTAATAGGCCTTTATTTCTAGCTCCTAAGGCCACAGAGACATTTGAAGAAAACAGCTTTTCTTTCCCACACTGGCCAAGGGTGAAGAATGAGGGATGTTCCTGTGCTTGCATTAGCTTAGCCTGAACAGTACCCATACAGAAAGTTTTGCATCATAGGATCATTCTTGATAACTTCTTATTCTAGACAGAGGACTTACTGAAGGAGAAATCATCTGATAATGCTGAGACAGAGCTCCATGCTCAGGGAAAGCATCCAAAATACCTTACAAACTAATCTCACACAAGGGCTTTGAAGAAAAATCACCTAACAAACTCAGTTGTGTCAACAAAGGTCACACCATCTATTCTTGGAGCCTTGATCAACCCATAGGAGCACAAGATTTTCATCCAGGGAACAACTGGGGCATCAACAGATTAAAATATGTAGACAGGTACTAGGTAAGCAGCTGACTCTCAAAATTGAAATTGCTGACGATGGTAGCATGGCAGGGGCGGGCACAATTGTTCACCAATGCACATTTCAGCTTCATGAAATGGAACCAGGACCCAAAATTGGATCAACTCAGCTTCAGCTCCCATTCTGACTGGTTTTGTTTGTTAGCATTTTTCTAGTCAGTGGGAGAGGTTGGTTCTGAGTGTGATTTGAATTATAGAGGCCTGCCTAAAGATGTTTCAGAGGAGAAGAATGTTAGTTTGTTGCCTAGAAATTATTCTTGTGATATTTTGGTGAAGAATATGATTGCTTCTGCTTTCTGCCCGTGTACAAAAGTACACCTAAAACTAAATTGAAGTGTTTTGCATTAATTTCATTGGCAGAGAAAATCTTAAGACAGCCTAATATCAACTCTGTCTTGCTGCTACTAGAGTTCACTTTTATGAAGATCTAAAATGAAAAGGAGCAAGCTGAGCAAAAAAAAGTTACAAAATGTACAATTTGAGGAGAAAATGGGTACCAGGAAATGTAATGGAGGTAAGTCCTATGCTCAAGGATATAAACAGATTAAAGAAAAGCCTGATATTAAAAGGAATAAAGCAAGTGGTGAACTAAGAATAAGACCCACATAGATAAGTTTCCAACATGTGAAAAGATGCTAAAGAGTAGCTTATATGCAGGCATGGTGGTATGTGCTTTTAGTTTCAGCACTCAGGAGACAGAGGCAGGTGGATCTCCTAACTCAAGGCCAGCCAGGCCTACAGACTGAGTTTCAGGACAGTCAGTTTTAGGCACTGAAGGAAACTATCGAAAACAGGTGAAGGTATGAGGGGGCCATGTTACAAACGCAGCAAGCAGTGTAACTTGGCAGCTATGGCCATGTTTTTCTAACTTACAGTCAAAGATAGGAGAAAGGTTATGACATTTCCCTCTGCAGCAATAAAAAGTTTCTGAGTCCAGGCATGTATCAGGAGTGGCCCTGAATGTAGGACTAGATAGGCCATTATGTGAAGATGCTAATGTGAACACTGGATTGTTTCTGAAGATTCCAGAGCTGTGGGACACATGCCCAGGAAATCTGTTAACAGGGAGTTGAATCAGCCCAAGAAAAGAAGTATGTTGCAGTCAGCAAAGCTGAACAGAGTTGGGGATTTGACTTGTGTTTTGATATTTAACATGGAGATGAAGGGTTTAGAGTTTGCCCAGCTGGTTTTCCTTTGGTTTGGTCCAGTTTTTCTCTATGCACCCTTTCTTCCATTTTTGGAATGGTAATATATATCATGTGTCATAATGTGTTGGAAGTATGTGATCTCCTTTCTCATTTTGATTTTACAGGAAAATAAGAGATTGGCATGAGTCTTGGAAGAGACTTTGGACTTTAAAACACATTTGACATTGTTTAGAATTTGACGACTTTTGAATTTGGACTAAATGCTGCAATCAGGGTTTGTGTGGTTTCTGGGATCTGATCAGCCTCCTGGGACTATGTTAGTATCCAAGAGTTATGACACATTTGTGGCCATGTAGACCAAAGTGGCACATTCTGCTGTCAGTTGCCATGGTGATGTCTGGCACTAGGGCTTCCACTGGGAGCCATGTCTGGTACCATGGCCCTACTGCAGACAGGGTGTTTATTGTAGTCCATGGCTCCTTTCATCATGAGGGCCATGCAGATCACTCACTTCATTCCAGTAGTGAGGCACATTTAAAGTGTGTATCTAGTGTTGGTTGTTATTTGCAGCCTCATATGAGTGGAACTATTGAGACAATGTTTTATTGCCCCAAATATGATTTTTTCCTACTACCAACTGTTCTTTCATCCATGCCACCCTCAAAAACCTTGCGATGTTTAGAAACTTGTACAACCACTGTGGAAATCAGTATGGAGATTCCTCAGAAAAATGGGAATCAGTTTAGCACAAGATAAAGCAATTCCACTATTAGGCATATACCAAAAAGATGCACATTCATACAACAATAGCAGCATTATTTGCAATAGCTAGAATCTGGAAACAACCTAGATGCCCCTCAACTGAAGAGTGGACAGAGAAAATGTGGTACATTTACACAATGGAGTATGACTCTGTGGGGAAAATGATGGAATCTTGAAATTCACAGGCAAATAGATAGCACTTGAAGACACCATCCTGAGTGAGGTAACCCAGTCACAAAAAGACAAACATGGTATATACTCACTAATACATGGATTTTAGACATAGAGCATAGGATTAACAGCCCACAATCCACACTGCCATAGAAGCTAGAATACAAGGAGGACCGTAAGAGAGACATGTATGGTTCCCCAGACAAGGGGAAAGGGACAAGATCTCTGAGCTAATTGGGAGCATGGGGATGGGAAGAGGGAGCTAGGAGAAAGAGAAGTGCAGAAGATGAGGGGAGAAGAGGATATAGAGGAGCAGAAAGGTTGAGTAGGGGGAAGAACAGATGAGAGCAAGATAAGAGATACCATGATAGGTGGAACCATTATAGGTTTAAAGATAATCTGGCATCAGGGCAATGTCCAGAGATATACAGTGATGACCTCAACTAGCAATCTAAGCAATAGTGGAGAGTCTACCTTAAATGCACTTCCCCGATAATAAGATTTATGACAACTTTATATGCTATCCTAGAGACTACATCCAGTAGCTAATGGAAACAGAAGCAGACATTCGCAGCTAAACACTGAACTGAACTCCTGGAATCCAGTTTCAGAAAGGGAGGAGTGATGAGCAAAGGGCTCAAGACCAGGTTGGTGAAACTCACAGAAATAACAGACCTGAACAAAATGGAGCTCATGGACCCCAGACTGATAACTGGGAAACCAGCATAGGGCTGATACAGACCCCCTGTGTGTGGGTAACTGTGAGGAGGCCTCAGCAATCTATGGGTCCTCTGATAGTAGAGCAGTATTGATCTCTAGCAAAAGAATGAACATTGGGAGCCCATTCCACATAAAAGGATGCTCTCTCAGCCTAGACATATGGAGGAGGGCCAAAGCACTGACCTAAATGATATTACAGACTTTGAAGATCCCCAATGGATGTTCACATCTTCCCTGAAGAGCATAAAGTGGATCGCATAAGTATAACATGTACTCTTCCCACCAGCCACCTGGGTCCTGTCACTATTTAGCCCCCCAAATAACACACGAAAAACTATATTGATTATGAACCTGTTGACCATATACTATGGTTTCTTAATGGCTAGCTCTGATGTAATTATTAACATATATATAACATATCTTTCTGAGGATGGCATCCTGACCTGTCCTTTCTTCCCCGGGATCACATGGTGATGATTCTCTTCACTACATTTCCCAGAATCCTCCTAGAATTCTATTTCCACCTATCTTGCTTCCCTATTGGCCAACAGTGCTTTATTCATCAACATATACACAGAAGGACTTCCCCCATCATCTCCTCTTTTCTGTCTATATAAAAAATTTTAACTTTAACATAGTCAAATTATACATATAAAAGAACAGTTATCAGGCAAGAACTATAGTTACAATATTTTGTCTATTAACATTTAGTAAGATTTAAAGAAAGTATTTTATTATCTATCCTATCCGTGTGAGTCTAGAGTCTTATATGTAGCTTATGTTTTATCATAACTAAGGAAAACTATAATTATAACTATCCATCTTCATCTCCATCAAAGAACACAGAAGGATACTATATAAACACTAGAATTGACAAAGACATCTCACCACGTGGATAGTCACCTGAAGTTCCTCTGTAACATTGGGGCATTCATCTTTAGCTCATAGGCCACAGTATGTCTGAAAGACTTCTCAGCAAAGCAGGAAATTTTAAACTGTCTGCCTGCATTGGCAGACTGTCAGTCATTTTTCTGTGTCCTGCAGAATTCCTGGCAAACTATTCTATGAAGCAAGAACCCAGTAGGACTGTTCAAGCTCAACAGTCACTTTCCTGTGGGTACTGTGTGTCCAGTTTATACAGCAACAGTCCAAACAAGAGCCATTTCTTGCCCAAATGGCTAATCTTGCCATGTCGAAAGAAAACTCCATAACGAGTTTCTTTAGTATTCATCTTCCGCTCAGGTGTGCCAGGAGAAGACAATTATCATTGTTAAAAAAACCCTAAACCATTTTAAATGCCATTTGCTGAAGGTCCTTGAAAGGTTTGAAGACTGTCTATCTCAAATATATCTCTGTATATCTGGAAAACCTAACTAAACTGTAAGTTTTTACTTTTATTGGTAATTATTGGAAATTTGTTTTAAGGGATTAGACCATCAGAGAGAGGGGAATCATGGCAAAGAGAACAGAGGAATATAAATGATTTGACAATGGAATAGTAAGCAAGGCATTGTGAAGGCAACCAGAGAGGACAGTGTCCTTTTACCTTCAGATGTGAGTGGATGTTGATGGATCTCATTACAAAACCTGATTAAACATTTCCAGTGCAGAAAATGGCAGACACAGTGAACTTGAAGGTAAGGACTCCACTGGGTGAAAATATTTTAATAGGCTTTCCTTGATATTGTATATTTGTTTACTAAGCCATTTGTATAAGAAAGATAATCAGGTCCATAAATTATTTAAATCCTACAAAAATTAATAAGAACTGTGATTATAATGTATCTGTTTAACTCTCGAAACATTGAAAAAAGGTTGTTTCTATAAAAGGAAGTTGTGTAAAATATATAATTTATTTAGTCACTATGAATTTCAGTAAATAAAGCAATGCAATCTGAAGCTGCACTTTCTTTAAGCTTCTGGTGAAGTAAGGTTTGGAATTGTAGGAGTAGTCCATGACGCCAGATAATTACAAGGAGCACCATCAAAAGGAGATGCCTCCCTGAAAAGACAGCTACAGAAATGCTACAGTCAGTATTTGTATAAAACATTCTGTGTCAGTAAATATTCACATAAGTGGTTGTTTTTTTAACAAAATGAGATCAGATTACAAACTCAAATATATTGTTAAAATAGCCCAAACATAAGGAAAATTTTCTCTTTATAAAGCACTTATCTTTGATCAAAGAATCTCCCTGCTAGAGCACTAGACAGTTTCAAGTTCTTGCTGCTCTCCTGAAGAACCCCTCTCCCCACCTTCCTCCTCCTCAGCAGTGTCCTGCAGGGCTCTCCGCAGAAACAGCTTCAGAGTCTTCCGCTGGAATATGCAGTGCCTGATGGAGCCATCAAAGAAGTAAATGATGGGGTTGGCACTGCTGTTAATGCAGGGTAGGAATAGTGTCACAGAAATATCACAAGATTTAACATGATACAAAGTCCCAATCCATTTGTAGAGGAGGCAGTAAATCCTCAAGGGAAGAACAAAGATCAGGAAGAACAACAGAATGAGTACAAGGATCACATACAGCCTGGTCACAGGAATCCGATGTGAGCCACAAAAGACCCTGAGCAGCAGGGTGAGGCTGGACCCACATAGAACCACAAATAAAGCAATTGACCATGAAGCCATGATGAAATGAAATGTCTGACACCAAAAAAAGTCATAACTATTAAACAGCACACCACATACATCTCCATGCAGGAAACACAACAGCAGAGATAGAGCCCAAAGAAAGGCACATATGACAGAAGATGAGAAGATGTGTGCCTTGGGCGTTGGCAGTGATACCAGATGGACCACATGACAGACAGGCAGCGTTCAATGCTAATGGCACTGAGAATGCTCAGCCCACAAAAATAAGGAAATGCTGCCAGAACAATAAAAAACAAAGGACTGTGGATGGGAGTGGAGAAAAAGAAGTGAATGATAAAAAGAAGGCAAAATACAAACTGAAAGAAAAGGAAGAGGAAGTCGGCCCTAGCCAGGTTGAGGATGTAGACAGAGAAGGCGTTTCTGTGCAAGTGGAAGCCCTGCAACCACAGTACCATGGCATTTCCTGCCATCCCAAACAGGGCAAAGATGAGGTAAAGAGAAATCATGGCTTGGAACCTGATGTCACAATATGAAGAAACCTTATAGATGCTTTCATTTGGTGCTGTGATGGGAGACTCCCAGGTTGAGATGTTGGAATCCTTGCTTAGAAACACTCCACTAGTGTTCCTGGGGCAAAAAACAAAAATTAAAAAGATATGAGCACATGCTGTGTACTCTCTGCTTCCCAGGACCACCCTGCTCTGTGGTAACAACTGAGCTTTTCATAGAGAGGAGACACAGGATTGAAGATAGAAAGTAATTTGTCAAAGCAATATTTCTGGAGCCTTAATTTAAACCCAGTTGTAATTATTTGGGCTATCTACAAAAGATGCCCTGTACTGAGAGTAGTTGGTGGTCCCAATTTAGACACACAGTGTCTAGAGCTGTGTCAGAAGGAAATAGAAAGGTGAACCCAAATTCTTCTGTCCTAAGACTGGTTCTTCTCTAGTGCAGGGACTTGGGATCCAAAAGCATGACCAATAGCTACTCTCAGTCCTGGCATGACAGGCCAGGACTGAGAAAATATGGAAATCTTAAATGAGAGTCATGATGGGAATGGCAAGTCTTACTAAGACCAGTATGAAAACAACCAGACATGCAGGTTAATGTGACTTACTCTCCATTTCAGATTTGACACTAGAAAGCAGGAAAGCCTTTGAGGACATTAAGCACTTTTCAGTCGTCTGCTGTTACATCACAAGTGTCTGTCTCTCTACTGAGACACCATGAGAAATTGAAAGCTTCCATGGAAATAATGAATAAATTAATCATAAACCCAACAGTAGCTACAGATTGAGGGTAGATATTTTCAAATATTTTACAAGATAGTACCACAAAACAATAGAAAAGGAAGAAAATTTCATTGCTGAGGTGTCTGTCAGTGGAATGTTCTAGTGTTTGAAAGAATGGCTTGTGCTACAAGATGAGTAATGATGGCCTTGGTTATTTTACAACATTAAATGTTCAATAAATGACTATGCCGATGGCCTAAAAGAGTTTCAGTCCAGTATGTAGGCATTCATTTGATGCTTACTGAACTTCTAATACTCTTGAAGAATAAAAACGTATATTTGAAGAAATTGGAAAAGAAAGAAGTGACAACTGTGTTAAACAGAGTCCACTGTGATACAGAAACATCTACAGGGAAGACAGCATATAATAGAAACTATCTACCAGGCATGGTACCTTACTTATGGAATATCAGATTCTAGATGCTGGGCCAGGAAGTGATCCATGACTTCAATCACAATATCAACTACATAGTGAAGTCTAGAAAAGCCTGGTCTGAAGTAAAAGAAAGAAAAAGGAAACAAAAATTTTTAAAAAGGGAATTAAGGAAGGAAAGAAGAGAAATAGAAAAAGATCTCAATTTTGTTGACCTCTGGGACACAATTTAGAGAACAATCCCCAGTATCTTTTTTGCAAAAGATGGTCTGAGATGCAGACTAAAGCACAGAAGATTAATTACATGGATTTTTCTTAAACTACAAAAACATAAGGGCAATCGAACCATGGTGGCCATCCAAATGTACATGAAAAAGGAAGGACCTACATAAGAAAATACATTGACATTAGGAGTAGATGAAACATAAAGAATGCTGACGTTAAAGGATGAAGGAAAATGTGTCAGCTCACCCATAAAGTAAAACCTATGAACAAAATAACAGAGTCCTCTCTAAAAATCCTACATCTGGAAAAGCACTGGAATGCAATGTTCTATATTCTGAGAGAATATATAACTGCCAATTAGTAGTCACAGCCAATCTGATAGAAACCACTCTCCTTGTATATATCTTCTTAGGACTACAGTAGCTATCCATCTAAATACCCTTTCTTGATCTCCTCTGTAGGTACTCACAGACCCCTGATAGAGAACTGCCTCTACCAAACTTTGCTTCTATGGGATTCCCACAAAGTATGTAGTTCATAGTCTATCTGGTGACTCCAAATAGTGCGTAAAACATAACCAGAAGATATAACCAAGAACCAAACTCCAGAGTCCAAGTTCCAACATAAAATTACAAGTAATATGAATAAAAGACAATGTTTCTTCTAAAGACTATGAATTCTGTAGCATGTTTTCCAAGCAAATATAATTTAGGTGAAGTTGAAGACACAGGATTTAAAATAAGAGTTACAAGCATGTTCAGGAGGTCAATGAATTTGAAAACGATTTGAATAAACACTTGGATGAACTTATAGAAGACAGGAAAAAACACCTTATTGAAGTAAAACCAGTAAAATTAGCCAGCTATGCACACACAAGACTGGTGTCTAAAATGTAAAAAACTCAAAGAAGAAAACACCAAGAAAAGAAACGCAGTGAAACAATAGGGTATAGATTTGAACAGAAGATCCCCAAAGAAGTAATATGAATATTTGTAATGCGTGTTCTCTCCAGAAAATGACACACAGAGCCTCTATTAGTTATAATGTTCTTGGCGAATGTCCAGGGCTTCTCATTGGCTTGTTCCATCTTAAGTAGTAACCCATAAATAAATAAATACATACATACATACATAACATACATACATGTATGTATAAGGTCTTATCTTACCAAGGACACAGCCTCAAGTATCTTCTCTTCCTGGGATCACATGGTAACTCTCTACTCTTTACTACATTTCCCAGAATCATCCTAGACTCCTAGTCCCACTTATCTTGCTTCCCTATTGGCCAACAGTGTTTTATTCATCAACATATACACAAAAGGACTTCTACCACCAGATAGGTTGTTAGTCCGGGGCACTGGAGAGGAGAAGAAGAGGAAACTGAGATTGGCCTGTAAAACAAGCTTGTTTCTATTTAAAGAAAAAAAAAGAAAAACCTTCACTCGGGATTGCCTATCATTCACATGACAACACTGCTAATGTGACGCTATTATAAATGTGAATGTAGCAAGAAGTTGTCCTGGTTTAATAATATTTTAAAAGAAAAAGTAATCATTCTGTGTGAACCGTTTATACCAAATAGGACAGAGAACATTGTTGTTTTCCTTTAACAATGAGATCAGAGCTGGGAAGCACCCCGGTTCGTCATCATCCCAGGTGTAAGTCATCCTCCCAGTCAGCCAGCATCCCACAAACACACACTCACAATTTTACTCTTAAGCTTGCTGAGTGGGAGATCTAATTTCTCAATAAAAGCAGAATGGAGAAAAGAATTCATTCAATTGCTGTGCTAAAGGGTCTCCTTATACCTAGGTCCCATTTTGAGGTCAGTAACAGACCTTCATTTGTTTGAACTATGGTTTCACTAAATCCAATCATACATTAAAAGGAAGTAGTTGATTAGTTATTCTGTGCTAACTAAGAAAAGTTACTACACCATGCTGGTCTATGTTATGGCAAAACCTGACTCCACACAAATGATTGGTGCCATTAAGAAGATTGATCGAAATGCATAGGAGTCTTAATTAGAGAATTAGTAAGGAGAGAGCCATCAAATTCACACAATGACTTTCTGCTCAGATGCTGAATGCAGGTCCTATCCACACTTGTCTGAAACCTACATTGTACCACAGACCACAGGAAGTGTTGGTCAAATGGTCATGGAGCAAATCTTTGTTTTTCATGTCCACTTAGTTACAGCCACTTAAAAATGAATTCCATTAAAAAAATAAAACATTCTCAATATCGCTAACACTTTTTGTCAACAGCCCTGAATATATTCAGAAGTCATTCATGCATGGACAAATCAATGATGTAGATCAAAGGCAGGTCAGTGAGCTAAAACCCAACACAGCTTAGTAAAGCATCAGGACACACTTAGGTGCTAGACCTGGGGATGGATATGGTTCTGACATGATTGCGCAGCAGAGGAAGGAGGGAGATGGAAGCAAGGTGAGGTCTGAGTACTGCTGCAGAGAGGGAACTGGATCATGGTCAGATCTGCTAAGTGGGGTGCAGAGAAATGAGAAAGAAAGACCAAATATAACACCAGCCTTTTCCATAGTCTCTCCCAGAAGATGGTAGGAGATGGAGAGTTTTCTCTGATGACAAAAGCCTTCTGTGCAGATTGAAGAGAAGCTGAGAAGGTGCAGCAGTTGAAATACAGACCTTAATGGATAAGTAGTTGCAACTAGATTCTAGTTAGTAGAGGAACAGGATGAGTTCATATGCAGAATAAATTAATCCATTCTTTAAAAGCTTACCTATATTGTCACCTGATTGCTTTTTTAACCAGTTTTCTGGGAATGGAATTGTAGCATAAAAGGATGAGTTACTGGTTATGTGTCAGTGTGAATTCCAAAAACCTTTAGTAACAGTGCTCGTGTGTGTGCTCATGTGATTTTAGAAGTTATAGGCAGATATAAAGCTTTTCTTTGATAGATCAGTACCTTACTTTTTGAGACAGGATTCCTCACTGAACATATAATTCAAAGACTCAATAGCAGACCAGCGATCATCTGGTTTCTGCATCTCCAGTACTGGAATGTTGGGCATGCCTTGTCAGGCCTGGATTATTCCAGAGGTGGGAATTCATATTATCATGTTTTTACCAAGTTACTTTATAAACTAATTCCAGGAAAGGATTAACTCATTGACAAACTTGTGTACACCACAACACCCAGTGCCTATTAGACGTGAGTAATGGAAAAGCACTGGAGACTGACCCACACTATAAGCAAGATAGCAGTCACAACTGTGGTTAAATAAAATTCCTAACTGAAAAACATGTGAAGCTGCAGGAGAGAAGTCAAATGGAAATGATGTTTGAGGTGGTGGACATCAGCTACAGTCACCTTAAAAGTAGCAATGGTAGTGTTCACCTGCAGCCCGTAGACATGCTTTCCTTAAACGACATTTGCTGTGATGTTTTCCATTGGGGGGAAGCATGGTTAAATTTCAAAAGTGGTTTCCTGTAATTTCATTAATATCATATCCTTGAGTTCTTCTCTCTGCATGTCTTCTGATGTTTTTCTGTGTTCTCTGTTCCACTTTCCGCATTTTTGAGAAGATAGCAAAAAAAAATCTTGCTATGATCCCATGTTTGAGAGACCTTCAAGACATTCATAGACTGCCAGACAGACCAAGTCCATTAATTTCTCTCTTACTGAATTATCTGCGTTTTAAATTAAAAGGGACACCGTTTGCATTTTGTCTGAATAAGATGACAAACACATGACCAGAAAGTGGATATTCAAAGATGTGTGGGGAAATGTAACAGGGATTTTACAGGAACATCACTCCTGCTCCTCTGTGTGTTTCCCATGCACTGACATGATGATGTGGCTGAGAGACCTTGACCACAGATGCTGCTACCCCCTTAGACCTGAGGACCAGCAAAGCTGCAGTTCTTGTGTCTGATAAGGTGCAGCTGCCAATCTATACACAACAGCTTTCCTGGTAAAGGATTCCACAGTTATGTATTTGCTTAGCCACTCTCATGCTGTAGTAAGTAAGTATGTTTTCAAACATAGATTTCAGTCTAACCTTCTTATTTTTTGAACAAAATGGATGAGTCTCCCACAAGAGCATCAGTAGAGAAGTAAAATACAAACAAGACAAAAATGAGTCTAATGGAGATGAATGAGAAATGATATGATGACAGATAACCTGAAGACTTGAAGGTGAGGAAGTTTTCCCTTGCACCTTTCTCTCTGTTTGTTGAAGTCTTATAAAAGGGCCTTATTTCATCCCTGAGAGACGTTCTTCTCTCTGAGTTTCTTTTTAGTAGAGGCAGTTGGTAACATTCCAAGGACATAAGGGAGCAAAAGAAAGGGTGTTTGAGAATTGTGTTTTCTACCCTTCTCCTGGTCATCTTTGTGTTGACAATATCAGTACTTGTCTAGGCATCTAGCTGTCCCCTCTTACTACTGACCTATAAGTATGAGCTCTGTTGCTTCCCTCCCCAAACCCATCCATCCTTCTCCGGTACCAGTTCCTGCTGATGATTGTGAGAGGCAAGGAGTGGACAACTTCCTTCCCTCTCTTGCTTCATCATTATTCTCCATGTATTTCCTCTGTCTCTAAGACCTTGGCCTATGTAAATATACACTTATTGTGGTATTCTTCACTTATTCTGTTTATAACCATCTTTTTTCTTCTTGAATGCAACATACAAACACAGTAGATCAGCTTTGATAAACAACAAACAATGAACCTCTTGTGCAGGGTTTCACATAACCTTCTTCCTTAAGGAAACAACAGACATGAATATGAATGATTTTAGGAAAGTAAGAAAAGTCTGTTTAAGCCAGGTCATCTCTGTGCTTCATAAGGAAGCTTCTTTGTCATGCCTTTCCTGGAGGAAGCCCAGGACCCTGCATGTAGCATTATGTAGTAACAACATGGGCATATGAACCTAGAGAAAACACATGACAGTGCATCTCTGAACATTCTTCGAATATATCCTTACCTTTCTTCCATTTTCAGGTCTAGAGGTGGTGAGCTGTCCAAGGATGAAGAAGGTTCTTTCATTCTAGACTTGGCTTCCTTGTTCTGAAATTGGGATTTACCTTCAAGATATGAGGAAATGTGTGAGGTGAGGCTTAAAAAATGTTGAGTAGACTTTCTGACTCCTAGTATTTATACTGGAAAGTCACACAACAGAAACCTTTGAGTCCTGATGCCTACTAAGATGTTTCTTGGCATCTGCCCCATCTCCACTCTCATATTGGCATCTCCCATTCCATCCTTTTAGGTCTACCTGTGTCCAATAATTACTATACCCTCAGTTAGGGACCAATTTCCATCATAGTTTGTAACATCAAGTAGTATTAGCTTGAGGTGTGTAAGGAAAAACTGAATCCTAATGACGTCATGCCTGACATATCAACTCTACCATCCCATCCGGACTGGTCTACCTTCCTGTAAATAATTGTTCTTCTTTCTATTCAGGGGCAATTTCCACAACCAGAAACATCAAAGAGTGCCAGCCTGGGGTTAGCAACTGTATAACTGAAGCTTAAGTAGACCATGCCGCTTTGCAGGGCTCTCAATGGTGATGGTGTGACACTCTTGGTACTCCTCCACAGCAATGGTGGACTCAGTGTGGTTTTCTTCCAAATGACATTCAAGCTGACAGTCCTTTTAAATCCTCTGCAGGTGCCCTGTGTTCCAACTCTTACCCATCTTCATACTTTTATTACAAATGAAGAACCAGCCTGCCTCTGTCTTAATCTTCATAGCCACATCATAGTAAAGATAAACTAGGTTCAGTCCTGTTTATGATTAAACCTCTGATTCTCAAGGATTGGATTTAAGTGTCTCAAGAATAAATGATTCTGTACTGACTGTTCCAGGAATGGTAATCACATCTTTGTTTCAAAACGTTATTTATAGCAGTCTTGCAAAACTACTGCTGTTTAAAAAGGTCTCATGACCAACTTTGATTACATTTTATGACTACCCGTGTTTATTACCTTGTTTCAACTGCATGTTATGTTCTGATCTTGTATCCTTGATGTTTCCCCTATTTGGAAACCCCATATACCCAAGCTCTATAATATGTAGATGGAGATTTCTGTCCCACCTGGTCCTGCAGCCCCTTAGTCTCAAATAAACACACATAGGCTTATATTAAGATCAGGCTTCATTTTTTATTGCTTTTCTTCTTTGATTTTAGTTGAATAATTTTATGCTGAAGACAATTCCCAGTAAATATTCTTTAGTATTGACAATTGCTATCAACATTCCTGTGATTACTCTCCTTCTGTTCAACTGAAGTTCACTATTTTTAAACCTTTTAATTATGTATTTAAATTAGAAACAAGCTTGCTTCCCATGTCAGTCTCAGCTTCCTCTTCCCCCCCCCAGCTCTCGTGCACAGTATCATACCTAATTCCAACTCTGTTCTCCATGGAGGGTAAGGCCCTTCATGAGGATCTCTAGCCTCTGACATTTCATTCCGTGAAGGGGCTAGGACCTTTCCCAAGTGTCCAGATTGACAGAGCATCCTTCATTGTGGAATGGGGACCCAAATTCCATTTTTGTGCCAGGGATATATACTGATCTAATATCTGAAGCCCCATAGATTGCCTAGGCCTCCTCATGGACACCCACATTCAGGGGGTGTGGATCAGTACCATCACGGCCTCTCTGGCATGAGTCTGTTGTCCACAATTTCCCCTTGTTCAGGTAAGCTGTTTCTCTGTGTTTCACCAGCCCAGTCTTGACCCCTTTGCTCATCATTTCTCCCTTTCTGTCACTGGGTTTCAGGAGTTTAGCTGTGGATGTCTGCCTGTGCTTCTGTCAGTCACTGGACGGAGGTTCTAGGATGGTATATAAGATAGTTGTCAAAATCATTATCAGGGAGGGGCATGCCAGTTGGTGTCATTCTTGTAGAATCTGGAAATCGCACTACTGACAGAACTTCCCTCAAACCTAGAATGACTCCCTCTATTATGGGATCTCTCATCTTGCTCTCCTCTATTCTTCCACCAACTCAACTTTCCTGCTCCCGCATGTCTTCCTCTCCCCTCATCTTCTCCCCCTCTCTTTTTCCTGGTTCGCTCTCCCCTCTCTCCCCATGCTCCCAATCTGCTGAGGAGATACTGCCTCATTCCCCCTTCTCTGGGGTACAATGCATATCTCTATTAGGGTCCTTCCTGTTTCCCAGACTCTCTGGCAGTGGGATTGTAGGCTGGCACTCCCCTGATTCATGTCTACAATCCATATATGAGTGAGTACATACCATGTTTGCCTTTTTGTGACTGGGTTATCTCACTCAGGATGGTTTCTTCTAGTGCCATCCATTTAAAGATCAGGCTTGTTATTGGCTAGCTCTCTCTAAATGATTAACCCATTTCACTTAAACTATGTATCTCCACTTTGTCTTGGCTTATGAGTGATGCCTTGCACTTGCTCTCTCTGCAGCTACATGGTGTCTTTATGGTGGCTCCTCTCTTCCTTCCTCTTCCCAGGCTTCTCCTAGTCTGGTAGCCCTATCTATACTTCTTGAATTTCTACTGGCTATTCAGCATTTATTCATCAACCAATAAGAGAAACATATATTCACGGCATAGAGAAGTACACTCCTCATCAATAAAAGCCCTGTCTTCTTCACATCCAATGCTCAATGCTTGAACCCCATCTTAGGGAATGTAGAAAGAGACCAGGTACCTGCATCTTGCCCCATAGTCATGTGTATGTGGTAAGATTTAGGATATAAACGAAGGAAAAGGTGGGTGCCACCCCTCTCTTGGATGATGGCTATATTTGGAGGGCAGAGTGCTTCCCATGAAAGTGGTTGCTCTCTTTAATAAGTATCTTAGTTTACCCAGTGGATTTTTTCCTTATCAAGGGAGCAGAAGCTCATGTACATGAGTCAAAATGCTTGCTTTAACTGTTTTTTTTTAAATTTATGTGGCCATGATGATTTAGGTCAGTGGTCTTTCTCCTCCCATATTTGGGGTTAAAGCTAGCACCTATGAACAGAAATGTTATTTTTCTTTTATTCCATCAGTACACATAAGTGTGTTGGCTCACCCACCTCTTGAACCACAGATTTCAGCATGTGTACCAGTTCCTATAACCTACTCTATGAAATTTGTTAATCTTCTTCCAGTAAAAATGCTCTGAATTCTAAGCCTGTTCTTCTATGATTTAACCTTAAATCCTTTAAATCACAGGTATCTTCATTTCCTTTCCATTAAAAATTACAATTTCATTTGGAACACAAGAGGGTCACCATGGGAAGAATGTTGTGCTTTGGATGTGGTTTGACTGTATCTACCAATTAGTGGACACTTGTTTATCCAGGATGATGGCTTTGGGAGTACCTGTGGGGCTTTTGACTGGTCCTAGGGATCTTGGTCCTGGGCTCACATGTGACCTCTAGTAGTGTTTGTGAGTTGATATAAAAGGAGTATGTCTGGCCTTATTTGAGTCTCATTGCTTCCTGTATAGTGACAGGATCCTCCCTCTGCACATTTTATAACATCCAGCATTGGCACTGCCCAGAACCCTGCAACATGTGAGATGTTCAAAATGATGCAGTCTCATTGAGGTCTATAGTTTAGGTAATTTTTTTACCAATATCAATGACACTTTCTGTTAATTATTTTATCAGTGTGGGGGCTCACATTGCTACAGAGTAGGGAGAAACTATACCAACATATTATCTATCACTTCTCTAATTTTTAATGCTATAATTAATTTAGATTAAAATGTCATAGAATAACTGAAAAGCCAATGTGTGGGACTGAATACCTACACATATGTCACCACCATTATGCCTGTGGGACACTTCCCATTTAAATGCCTGTCAGGAAAGTCTCCCTTTTCACCATTGCCTGGAGTATGGATCTGCAGTTGACATCACACCTCTTCAAGCTTCATCTCCCTAGGTCCCACGTAGTTACATAACTGAATTTTAAGTTTTCAGTTTTCTTCTAGAGGTCCCATTTTTCTATTTTATTTAATGTTTAGAGCATGACATTTGTCTTCTTGTTTCTGCTTCAATTTCTATCCTGAGTCCCTCTGAAGATGAACTATTATCCATAAGCACAAACCAGGCAAATCCTTTCCTTCCTTAAGTTACCTTTGGTCAGAATGTTTTCTCATAGGAACAGAAAAGAATCTTGAACATCTAATATAAAAGAATTCTGAGAAAGGTACAAATAGTGGAGCCCAGTTTATGGGGATCTGAGTGGAGCAGGGACCCTGTCAGTAACTAGGCTAGGGACCATTCTTTCTGTATTTTCTTCAAGATCTTGGCATCATTCTGTCCATGTGCTTTGAGATTTAGTGAAGTTAAATTTAAACATAATGGATTAATTTGTTTGAAAAAGAAATTGTGTGTTAGGTAAGTAAGCATTGTTGGAAAGGAGCGTATGGACAATGTAGATACTGTAACTGTCAGAGAGATTAGTATCATTAAGCAGAAACCTTGGGTTCATCACTGGGAAAATAGGAAAGTATTTCTTGAGGGTCTGCACACAGATGTTGTTAACAGTTGTGGGCCTACGAGTTGAGGCTTCATCTCAAACTGTCATCAGAACTTCCTTTTACTGTATCTGACATTATGAAAGACAAAATATATGGGGGGACATAAAAGGCAACTGAGGTCAGGCAGTGTGTGGTAGGGTTGGACCCTGAGAGGACTATCAGGTAGGCCACTGTATAAATTTGGTGAAAATGATGTTTAAGTTATCATGGAAATTACAGGATAGTAAAGTTGCCAGAACAATTACATATCAGACAAGACCGGCTATGGGCCATTTGGAGGAATGCGACTCCCCAATACTTTTGGTGGCCCAAGTTATTATGAGCATCAGATGCTACCCTTTGAACTGTGTGACAGAGTGTTTACCTTGTTTGATTTTGGTTGTTTCTGGATTTTAGAAGTTTTGGAGCTCACAATTAGGAAATGTTAGACTGTTAATTATGTTGTTCCTGTTAATTCTTGGTTTGAGAATGGAGCACTGAATGCTGCTTGTATTATCAGATAGTAATGAGCCAGTGGATTTGAAAGGTAGAAGGAAGGGTTTGGATTAGAAGTAAATTGTTTGGATGTTGACAAGAGATGCCGTCATAGATTTTAAAGAGACCCAAGATTCTTGGCAATGAGCAAAACAGTTTCATATTTGCAAGAATACCCCCAACATGTAATATTTAAAGCTGTGAAGGAAAAAACTAAGCCAAAATGGGAACCCAAGGATATTGAAGAGGACAGGAATTTGGAATGCTAAAGAGGAAAGGAGCCGGGAATTAATGGAACCAGCCACAGAGAGAAGCCATGTGGCCACAAGAGATAAGCATTAGAAGCAGCAATATCTGAGCTTACTGGAATCAATGCCATAATAACATGTGACATGGATGCCAGGTACAGATCTACAGAATTTAATATTTTTATTCTCTGGCTTAGTTTTGCTTTGGTCAGATATTTTCTTGTTCTGCCTTAAAGAATGGCAATGATTTCTCTACCACAGCACCTCAGAAGGAAGTCTTCTGTATTTTATTATTCATGGAGATTCACAGACATTTATCTCAGAGGAGATTTTGGACTTGGGCTTTTGAGAAATGTAGAAACCATTAAGATTTTGGGGACTCTCGGCAGATCTCTGTGAGTTCCAGGCCAGCATGGTCTACAGAGCGAGTTCCAGGACAGCCTCCAAAACAATACAGAGAAACCCCACAAAACAAAACCAACCAAACAAACAAACAAACAAGATTTTGGGGACTCTCAAAGAAGGGCTACATGGATTTTACATTATGAGACATGTATGACACTTTGGGGTCAAATGCCTTGTCTTAGTTACAGTCTATATTGCTGTGAAAAGACATGATGAACATGGCAATTCTGATAAAAGAAAACATTTAATTGGGGTGGATCACAGGCTCAGAGGTGCAGTCCTTTATCATCAGGCAGGCATAGTGCTGGAGCTGTGAGTCCTACATATTGCAGTCATCAGGAAGTAGACTGAGAAACTGGATGGTATCTCAAGCTTAGGAAATCGGAAATCCTGAACTGCAGTGACACACCTCTTCCCACAAGGCCATACCAATGCCAACAAAGCCACACTACCTATTAGTGCCATTCCCTGTGAGTTTATGGGTGCCAATTACATTAAACTACTACATTCCACTCCCTGGCCCCCAAAAGCTTATAATAATATCATAATGTAAAATTTAATTAGTCCATCTTCAAAAATCTCCATAGTCTATATCAGTCTCAATTATTTTTTAAAGTCCATAGTTCACAGCCTCTTCTGAGATTCATGCAATTTCTTAACTATAATCCCCTGCAAAATCAAAGTTAATGGCGCAGGATATACATTACCCTTTCAAAATACAGGGAAGGGAATATAGTGAGGAAATACTGGAACAAAGCAAGGCTATAAAACTCCAAACTCAGGTGTCCATATCTGATATCAAGATGCTCTTCAGATCTCCAACTCTGCTCAGCTTTGGTGACTGCAACACATTTCTTTCTCTTGGGCTGGTTTCTCTCCCAGTTAGGCACTTTCCTCAGCAGGTATCCCATGGCTGTGGCATCTCTAACACCTTGGGGTCTCCAAGGAAATTCAGGCTTCAATTTCACAGCTTCATGAAATGGCCTCTCTACTAGACCTCTGTTCAGTAACATCCATGACACATTCCTGGCTTCAGTGGCTTACTTTAGGTGTGGAGGCAAATTCTATAACCTGTTTTTCTGTCCTTGACTCTAAAGCCAGAACAGCATGGCTGAACCAGCCAAGTTCTACAGCTTCCCAGGGCTGGAACATGGCCTCCTTATTCAGTTATGTCTTCACCAGATTTCTGTCCTTCACTGCCTAAACTTACCTGTCTTGAAACTTGCTCTGTAGAACAAGCTAGCCTCAAACTCAGAGATATGTGAGACTTAGCTTCCCAGTGCTGCCATTCAAGGTGTGCATGACCCCACTCTGCTCTAAACTTTTATTTAACTCACAAGGTAAACTTGTCTGGGTGTGATCTCGGGCTTTGAGGTCACCATTCCCCTTATTGCATTTTTTAAAATATGTTCATAGCCTTGAACATAGGACTTAGTTCCATTACAGTTTTGGTGATCCTTTTCTCCTTAAATTTTATATTTTGCAATTTATTGTGCTCAGATTTCTATTTCTCCTATTCATTGTAAATATTCATTAAATTTAACACATATAACCACTCGACAGACTTTATACTAGACTGTTTTGAGATTTCCTCTGCCAATGGAATTAATCCAAATGTCTTCACTTTAGTCTCAGGCAAACTCTGAGGACAAGGGAAAAGGGCAACCACTTTCTTCTTCAAAATATTAGAACAATGATCTCTATTTAACATACTAAAATTCTTCTCCTCTAAAACCTCTTATATGACACCCTGCCAGTTCAAATAACTCTTAGTACCACTGTCTTTCACGATCCCACTAGGATGGCCCATTAAGCAGAGCTTTAAGCATCCCACTGTTTTCCTAACCCAAAGTACCCAAATTCAATTTCCTTCAAACAAAAACATGGTCATACCTATCAGAGCAATACCCAGGTCACTGGTACCAACTTCTGTCTTAGCTAGGTTTCCTATTGCTGTGAAAAAGCACCATGTCCATGGCAACTCTTATAAAGAAAACATTTAATTGGTTTCGCTCAGAATTGTTATTCAAATCCACTGGAAACCCTCCAAATTATAGGATTAGTGCATATCTCTCAGCTGTAATCCTAAATGTAAATTTGTTACAAATAACTATTCCTGCCATCTTGGTCCTAGTGCTGTGTCAACCCCAAATAACACACAGTTATTTATGTTACAATGCTATTGACGAATTCCTAGGGCTTCTTATTGACTATCCCTGTCTTAAGTATTAACTCATAACTACTAATATATGTATTTCTACAAGGTCTTATCTTACTGAGAAATGCCAGTCTATGCATCCTCTCCTCCTGGGATCACATGGTGACTCTCCACTTCATTTTCCATAATCTTCCTTCTCTCTTAGTCCCACCTATCTTGCTTCCATATTGGCAAACAGAGTTTTACTCATCAACCAAAAAGAGACATCTCTTTGTGTGTGTGTGTGTGTGTGTGTGTGTGTGTGTGTGTGTGTGTGTGGTGTGTGTATGCTGTGTGTGTGTGTGGTGTGTGTGGGGTGTTGAGTGTATGCCAGTAAATTCAATTACATTATGGTGGCTTAATATACAACTTCTTTTTGCTTCTTTCCTTGTTTTTTTTTGTCTTGTTTTGTTTTACTGAAAAAAAGGTCTCACTGTGTAGGCCTGGCTGGCTTGACATGCACTATATAAGCCAGGCTGACCTTGCACTCATGGAGATCTGCCTGTCTCTGATCCTAGACTGCTGGGATTATAGGCAAGTACCATTACACCCGATTCCAAATCTTATTAATGTATCATTCAGTACATAAATTGACAAGGAAGCTTCAGAAATAAACCACTTTAGTTAAAAGAGATTTCATATATAAGTGCCTAGTACTTCATTAAACAACTCTGGAGAAGGTATCCTCAGCAACACACAAAGATTTCTCTAAAATACTTTAGTTCATAAGACAGTTTGTATAAAAGCCAACAAATTGAAATGCTTCCTGTCTTAAAATATCCAACACAATAGGAAATGAACAACAAAAGAAACAAAAAAACATGCAAAGACATAAAGATTGTATGATAAGTAAATTATAAAAACAAAAAATTATAAAACAACAAATTAAGAAAGAGATTGGTTGAAGAAAGATATCAACAGGAGGGGGGCATGACAGAGAGTAATAGAGTAATATGATCACAATGAATTGTTAACAAATATGAAATTAAACATAAAGTAACAACAGCAAGGATAAGAATTAAAAAATAGATAAAAGAACATAAAATGAATAAGTTATTTTGTCCAATAATGAAATGATCCTTCAACATACAAACACGTTAATAAATGTTACATATTGTAAATAAAATCAAAGAAACCCATTTGATAATTTCAAAAGATGTAAAAAAAAGACATTGACAAAACTGAATGTTTCCTCAGGATGAGAAATCTGGAGATACTTGGAATAGGAAAATTTTCCATATGATGGTAAAGACAATATGTTAAAAACAACCAGCTGCTTAATGCATGGGGGAAAGTGACATCATCGTCTCTTAAAATCAAGAATGAGATAAGCATATCCCACATCCACCTTAATATATCAAGACAAAGAAAAAGAGCTATTCATAGTTTCTCTTTTTGAATATAATAGAATTACCTACTTTAAAAAAAGGATAGAAGCATTTCACATAGTATCAGAAATTCAAATTGGGAACAATTGACAACTTCATGTTTAGTTTGTGTTAGCGCTTTTTTTAAGGAATGAATGTATGTATACAGATTTACTATGTTGGATGATTTGAGTGACGTAGAAAATAAAAATACAAATGCAACAGAAGACATCAGAACAGGCATAGATAAGTGATGGAGAAATTCTTGATATTCCCAATTCTCCTTGGTGGACAGCCCTGAATGTATTCAGAATTACTCAAGCATGTACAAATAATTGATGTTTGTTAGTAGCACACTGAGATAAAGATGAAGCACTTCATTGTTGAGCATCAGGAAGCACTTAGGTGCACAGAAAGAAAATGGGATGTGTGTCCAAGATGACTGCTCATCACAGGAAGGAAGAAGGAAGTGAAGGTAAGCTCTGAGTGCTGTGGTTGAGAGGGAACAGGAACACGGGCATGTCTAATGGAGGGCCGCTAAGTGGAGTGAGGCAAATAAGGACAAATCCAACACAGTGGGAGCCTTCTTCATGGATTCTTGTACAAGATGGAGGGTGAGAAGGTTAAGCACAGGAAGTACGAAATTTGATGGACATGAAATTGCTACTAGAAGAATGGGACAATGCTATTTCTATGAAGAACACAACAGTTTTTTTATTGAAAATAGATTTTTTCATACAATATATTCTGACTAGGGTTTCCTCTAGTCAACTACTCCTGAACACTCCCTGCCTCCCCACCAATGCAAATTCATGCCCTGTGTTTCCTCGCTTATTGGACAGCCAACAGGCATCTACAAAACTTAAGATAAAAAAGTAAAAACAAACAATGTGGTAAAACAAAAAATAAGAAAAAAACAGAGCCAAAGAAAAACTGTAAGAAGCAAATACAGACACTAGACACTGACACACACACGTTCTGTCTCACAGATCCAACAATAAGTATAAAGAAGACATCATAATGTGTAAGCAAATGATCTTTAAGGTGAAGAGGAAGGAGAATGAGAAGAGAAGGAAGACAAACAATCCATATGGCATCATGAGACAAAACAACCTCTAAATACCATTGAGTATGTTTTTCATGGGCCATCTACTGCTGGGCACAAGGCCTGCACTTAGCTGTGGTTTGTATAGGTACTGATACTTTATTGGAGAAAACTATTTTTTGTGGGTGTTTATCAATTGGAGATAGCTTCTCTGGGTTAAAGATGGTGGTTTGTGGCTACTTCTCTTGTCAGCTCTAAGACTCCTTCTGGTGCAGATATATACCGGCCCTGTTCAGGCTGCCACAGTCTCTGGAAGTTTACATGTGCATCAATCCTGTTGTGTCTGAAGGCCACGCTAGTGTCTTCCATTGCCTATGGCTCTTACAACCTTTCTGCCTCCTATTTCCCAGCATTCTCTGTGGAGAGGGATTTGAGACATCCTATTTAAGACCTATTGTTCCAAGTTCTCTCACTCTCTGCACATTCTCCCATTGGAGAACTCTGTAATTTTTCTCATTTGCTGCAGGCACAAGCATCCCTGATGACCACTGAGCAGGACAGTGATCCATGAGTATATAGGAATGTAATTAGGAGTCATTTATATATATATATATATATATATATATATATATATATGTATTAACAGAACAGTAGTATTAGGTTTTCCCCTAGGTCCATGGCATATCTGGTGGCAAGGTCTTAGACAAATACATGAGGAGTGATGGCCTGGGCCCTCTCTCATGAAGTGAACCTTAAATTCAGAAGTGTAGTGGTTGGTTACTTTTACAACTTTTGTGCTATTATTGTACCAGCATATATTATAGGCAGATGACCAGTTTATAGCAGAAGTATTTTAGTTGGGGCAGTGTTTACCTTTAATCCTCTGGTAGTGTGCAGATTATCTTATGGTATAAAACAATAGTCAGTAGGGATAAAGGCCCTAGGTAGGCACCAACTTGACTTCTCAGTGTTCAATGAATTAAATACATTACTTTAAAAAACACTGCACTGTCTTACCTACACTGTCTCATTTCAAACATATTAAGAACCTGTTAGGGAAGAATGATTAGGATGAGTAGGGTGTGTGTGTGTGTGCATGTGTGTGTGCGTGTGCACGCTATGTGCGTGATGGGAGCACCAGATGATGTGATGACTGGAAAATCATCATTTTTAAATGAATTAATTTGAGCATACCTGGCTCTTATAGTATAGATTTAAATATAGAAATCAAGCAAAACAAATAAATCAAACTGCTTGACAGGGCCTCAGCTCTGAGAAGCTGTTTTTTCTTAAACAAGCATTAGAGTATGTGTTCTTTTTATGGTATCAAATATGAGTAATTGGGGTAAATGGGGGATGATTTAGAAGGCAGAAAGTACTAGAGGGAAAAAATGTCTACCACATACATGCCTTTCTCTGTAGGAAGCACCAGACCCCTGTATGTAGTTCTCTGTGGTAGAATCAGGAGGATGTGAGCTCAGAGAAAACAGCACACCGAGAACTCTCTGCAAAGTGATGCAGTATATCCTGATCTTTCTTCCATGCTCCAGTCCAGAGATGGGGGATGGCCAGTGCTGAAGGACCGGGAGCTTTTCTTAGACAGTTCATGACTTTGTTCTTTATTTCAGCAGATGATTCTAGGACATAAGAGTTTGCCACAAAGTGGAGTTTGTGAAAACTCTGACCTGGCATTGTGTCTTCCTGTACATGTGTAGGAGCAAATCACAGATTTGAATCCAACTTTACTAAGGTGTTTATTGGCATCTACCCTAGTCCATTCTCACATGAGTCTCTTCCATTAAATAATATTTGGTCATCATTTCTGTAAGTACTTGCTTTTCTCTGATTGCACTCTCATCATAGTAGGAACGTCAAGCATTATGAGCTTTCATTCTAAGACTTTATGAATAAACAATAAATGTATCATGGGTCTACTCAACACCCATAAACTGTTTTCTTGGTTTCAGGGGGCTTTGTTGTTGTTTTGTGTTTGTGTGTGTTTTTTGAGAGAGAACTTAACTTGGGTAGATAGAGGGCAGCAGAGGATCTGGGAGGACTTGGGAGAGGGATAGAATATGATTATGCATTAAAATTTAAAAACTTTTAATTAAAAATATTAAAATAGGAAGTGACAAGCTTACATAGTATCATCTGTGATGTTCTGTAATAATATTTCATGCTCAACTGTATATTTTTATGTTTATTCCTAATAGTATATACAAGTATTGTTCTTTGTTTTAATTGCTCTATGTGTTTTGTTGAATGATACACTCAAATTTGTTTATCTATTTTCTTATACCTGGACAATTAGGCTCAGTCAACATTCCATAATTATTTATAATATAGTAGCAAACACTAAATATATTTTGGGGGTACAGTTAACTTTATTGATGGTTTTTAAGAGATTAGGGATCCCTATGCCCATCAATTTCATCTGGGTTTCTGGTATGAAAACTGTGAATTGGGCCCTTAAAAGTCTAGGACCTCTCTTGCTCTCACGTTGTTGTTGGGGTGAGTGATCAAGGGCTTCTTACTCCTTGGAGTCCATGATGTCTACTGCCCTGTTGCTCTAGCCGTATATGTTTTCGTTCCAAGAAATTACCGTTACAAAGTTGACATTTGGAGCACTTTCAGTCCCACCATCAAAGAAAGAAGAGTAGGTGTTACTGTTAAAGTTGCAGGAGACAACCTATTCCTCAGTGTAACCTGGGATGCCTGTTACCAGGCCCTTGGATATCTGCCTCACCATCTTCTTGATGTCATCATACCTGTCAGGTTTCTCCAGGTGACAGTCAGATCCATGCCAGACACATTGTGGAGAGGGCACAGAAGGCCATGCCAGTGAGCTTCCAGAGATGATGTTCTAGGATGAACTTGCCCACAGTCTTGGAACACCAGTTGATGCAGGGATGAAGTTCTGGGCCATCATGCCACAACTTCCCACACGGATCATCCACAGATTTTGTGTTGCAGTGATGACATGGATTTTCATCATGAGTCCTTCCACAAAACCAAGGTTTTTATGTATGACCTTGACCATAGGAGCTAAGCAGTTGGTGTTGTTGGAAGCTTTGCTGATTTGACTGAGTTACCATACTTTTTATGGTTTCACACACATCACAAATGTGGGAGCATCAGAGGAAGAGGCAGAGATGATAGCACTTTTGGCCCCAGCCTTCTCTACTGGTGAAGGTACCAGTAGAATTCGCAACATACTCAGCACCAGCATCATCCCATTTGATGTTG
>NW_024430581.1:0-56641 GCF_017639785.1 Mesocricetus auratus
ATGTGTAATTTATGGAAAACTAAAGATACAACACTGTGTATGTATCTACATGTGTAATTTGTTGAAAACTAATGATAAAACACAATTTAAGAATCTATCCCTGTAACTTCGTGGAAACTATCGACACAACACTGTGTGAGAATCTGCACGTGGAGTTTCTTGAAAATAAAAGATACAACACTGTGTAAGAATCTACACGTGGAACCTTTTGAAAACTAACGATACAATACTTTGTAAGAATCTGTAAGCATAACATCTTGAAAACTAACTATACAACACTGTGTGAGAAACTACACGTGTTACTTCTTCAAAACTAACGATACAACACTGTGTGAGAATCTACAGGTGTGTGTTCATTGAAACTTTCCATACAAACTGTATGAGAAACTACATGGGTATCTTCTGGAAAACTAACTACACAACACAGTATGCGAATCTTAAGCGATACCTCTTGAAAACCATCAATACAAAACTGTGTGAGGAAATACACGTGTACCTTATTGAAAACTAATGATACAACAATGAGTGAGAATCTATAAGTGTAATTACTTGAAAACAAGAGATACAACAATGTGTGAGAAACTACATGTGTAAATTTTGAAAACTAAGGATATAACACTATGTGAGATTCTACACATGTACCTTACTGAAAACTAAAGATACAACTCTGTGTGAGATTCTACACGTGTATCTTATTTAAAACTAATGATACAATGCTGTGTGAGAATCTACACGTGTAACTTATTGAACACTAATGATACAACGCTGTGTGAGAATCTACACGTGTAAATTATTGAAAACAAACGCTACAACTCTGTGTGATAATCTACTCGTGTAACTTAATGAAAACTAACGATTCAATGCTGTGTGAAATTCTACAGGTGTACCTTATTGAAAACTAATGATAAAATGCTGTGTAAGAATCTACAGTTGTAACTTATTGAAAACTAACAACACAACACTATGTGTGATTCTACACGTGTAAATTATTGAAAACAAACGCTACAACTCTGTGTGATAATCTACTCGTGTAACTTAATGAAAACTAACGATTCAATGCTGTGTGAGATTCTACAGGTGTACCTTAATGAAAACTAATGATAAAACGATGTTTGAGAATCTACCCGTGTAACTTCTTGGAAAATATCGATACAAGACTGTGTGAAAATCTACATGCACAATTTCCTGAAAACTAAAGATAAAATAACGTGTGAGAATCTATAAATGTAACTAATTGAAAACTAGCGATACAACACTGTGAGAGAAACTACTAGCCTAACTTCTTGGAAACAAAGGACACAACTATGTGTGAGATTCTACCTGAGTACCTTATCGAAAACTAACGATACAATGCTGTGTGACATTCTACATGTGTACTGTATTGAAAATAAACAATACACAGCTGTGTGGGAATCTACAGTTGTAACTAATTGAATACTAAAGATAAAACACTGTGTAAGTATCTACATGTGTAACTTATTGAAAACTAATGATACAAAGCTGTGTGAGAATCTACGCGTGTAACCTATGGAAAACTAACGGTATGAAGCTGTGTGATAATTAACAAGTGTACCTTATTGAAAAATAACGATACAATGCTGTGTGATATTCAACACATGTACCTCATCGAAAGCTAACACTACAATACTCTGTGATAATCTACATATGTACTTTACTGACAACAAACAATACAACAATGTGTGAGAATCTATGAGTGTAACTACTTGAGAAGAAGCGATACAACACTGAGTGAGAAACTACAGGCGTAAAATCTTGAAAAGTAACGATACAATGTTGTGTAAGATTCTACACTTGTACCTTATTGAAAACTAACGATACAATGCTGTGTGAGATTCTACACGATTACCTATTTAAAACTAACGGTACAAGGATGTATGAGAATCTGCAAGTGTAATTTACTGAAAACTAACATTCGCACACTGGGTGAGTATCTACGCATGTAAATTATTGAATCTGTGTGCGATTCTATACGTGTAAATTATTGAAACAACTCTGTGTGATAATCTACTAGTGTAACTTTTTGATAACTAACGATACAATGCTGTGTGAGATTCTACACTTCTCCCATATTGAAAACAAATGATACAAAGCTGTGTGAGAAGCTACACGTGTAACCTATTGAAAACCAACGCTACAACGCTGTGAGATACAATGTTGTTTGAGAATCTACCGGTGTAACTTCGTGGAAAATATTGATACAAATCTGTGTGAGAAAATACATGCGAAATTTCTTGAAAATTAACGATACAAATCTGTGTGAGAATCTACACGGACACCATCTTGAAAACTAATGATACAACGCTGTGTGAGATTCAACACGTATACCTTATTGAAACATTGCAATAGAAGCTGTGAGAATCTACAGGTGTAACTTATTGAAAACTGACGATACAACAGTGTGTGAGACTCTACACATGCAACTTCTTAAAAACTAACACTACAAGGCTGTGTGAGAATCTCCAAGTTTACCTTATTAAAAACTAACGATACAACATTGTGTGAGATTCTACACGTGTAACTTTTTGATAACTAAACACAACACTGTGTGAGAATCTACAGATGTAAATTACTGAAAACTAAAGATACAACACTGTGTAAGATTTACATATATAACTTACTGAAGACTAAATATACAATGCTGTGTGAGAATCTAAACGTTTAACCTATTGAAAACTAACAGTACTACAATGTGTTAGATTCTTCATGCGCAACTAAATGAATCTACAGGTGTAACTTATTGGAAGTAACGATACAACACTGTGTGAGAATCTACACTTATAACTAATTCAAAGCTAACTACACAACACTGTGTGTGAGTCTACACTTATAATTTATTGAAAACTAACCCTACAACGCTGTTTGAAAATCTACACCTGTCACTTATTGAAAACTAACGATATAACTCTGTGTGAGAATCTACATACTTAACTTCTTCAAAATTAGCCTTATATCCTTGTGTGAGAAACTACATGTGTAACTTATTGGAAACCATCCAACATCAAACTAAATAGACAGAAACTCAACGTAATTCCTCTAAAATCAGGAACAAAACAAGGCTGTCCACTCTCTCCATACCTTTTGAACATCTTACTTGAAGTTCTAGCCAATGCCATAGGAAAACAAAGGGGGACCAATGGATACAAATTGTGAAGGAAGAGGTCAAACATTCACTGTTTGCAGATGATATAATAGTTTACATCAATGTACCAAAATCTCTACCAGGGAACACTTACAGCTGATTAACACCTTCAGCAAAGTGGCAGGCTACAAGATCAACTCAAGAAAATCAGTAAACCTAATATATACAGATGATAAAAGTGCTGAAAAAGAAATCAGAGAAACATCACCATTTACAATTTCCACAAATAACATAAAATACTTTGGGGTAATGCTAACCAAACAAGAGAAAGACCTGTATTGCAAGAACGTTGAATCTTTAAAGAAATAAATTAAAGAAGCCCTCAGAAAATGGAAAGATCTCTCATGTTCTTGGATAGGTAGGATCAACGTAGTAAAAATGGCAATCCTGCCAAAAACAATCTACAGATTCAATGCAATCCCTATTAAAATCCCAGCACAATTCTTCACAGACCTGGAAAGAACAATAATCAATTTTGTATGGAAAAAACAAAAGACCCAGGATAGCCAAAACAACCCTGTTCTACAAGGCAACGTCCGGAGGCATGACCATCCCTGAACTCAAACTGTATTATAGAGCTATAGTCCTGAAAACAGCTTGGGATTGGCACAAAAATAGACAGACCAATGGAATGGAATTGAAAACTCTGATATTAACCCCCACAGTATGAACATCTGGTCTTTTACAAAGAAGCTAAAAATATACGATGGAATAAAGAAAACATCTTTACCAACTGGTGCTGACATAACTGGTGGCTGGCATGTAGAAGAATGTGGATTGATCCATGTTTATCACCATGCACAAAACTTAAATCCAAATGGATCAAAGAACTCAACATAAATCCAGCCACACTGAAACTCTTAGAAGATAAAGTGGGTGGTACCCTTGAATGAATTGGTACAGGAGACATCTTCCAGAACATAACACCAGTAGCACAGACACTGCGATCAACAATTAAAAAATTGCACCTCCTGAAACTGAGACACTTCTGTAAGGCAAAGGACATACCCAGCAACACAAAAAGGCAGCCCACAGAATAGGAAAAATATTCACTAACCCCACATCTAACAGAGGGTTGATCTCCAAAATTTACAAAGAACTCAAGAAGCAAATCTCTAAAACACCAAAGAATCCAATTTAAAAATGGGCTCAGAAGTAAATGAGAATTTTCAACAGAGGAGTCTAAAATGGCTGAGAGGCACTTGAGAAAGTGCTCAACATCCTTAGCCGTCTAGGATATGCAAATCAAAACATCTCTGAGATACAATCTCACACCTGTAAGAATGGCTAAAATCAAAAACACCAAGGAGAATTTATGCTGGAGAGGATGTGGTAAAAGGGGAACACTCCTCTATTTCTGGTGGGAGTTGTAGAGAGTTGCAAAGTGCCACACCCTTAATATGGCACTGGCTCCTGCCTTCTTCTACCCTGACAGCAGGTGCTCTCTGTGATAAACAACACCTGTATTTGGTTAAGTCTGGATATCACGCTTGCTTCTCCGAACGTGGACCTATCTGCATGTTCCACGTTGCATACTGGGGTTGGCCACCCAAGGGCTTTTAAGCTGTGGGTGGGAGCTCCCTGGCGCTCCCCGGGAGAAGAAGATTGTTCAAGGTTCCTAAATAAACTGCTTTACGAAGTGTCTGGGCGTTGTGTCTTCCTTGCTGGTCGAAGTGGGCGCAACAAATGGTGGCCCGTAAGGCGAGTCTTTTCCAACAGACTGAGAACTTTTTGCAGTCAGGGCAGCACCCTGGTAAGTTCCCAAGGTAAGGTGCGACAAAAGCGGGGTAAAAAAGGAACCGCAACAAGAGCAGGAAGTTACTATTGTAGCTTCTCACACAGAGTTATTTCGTTTATTTTCAAGAAGTTATGCATTCTTTTTAGAACCAAGACTTGTATCCTTAGATTTCAAGAAGTTATGCATTCAGTTTAGAACTCAGTTGTGTATCGTTAGACTTCAAGAATTTACGTATATAGATTCTCACACAGTGCTGTAACTTTAGTTTTCAATAAGGTACATGTGTAGAATATCAAACAGCGTTTTATCATAAGTTTTCAATAAGGACACATGTAGATTATCACACAGCGTTGTAGTGTTAGTTTTCAATCAGTTGCACATGTAGATTCTAACACACTGTTGTATTGTTAGTTTTCAATAAGTTGCACGTGTGGAAACTCACACAGCATTGTATCGTTAGTTTTCAATAAGGTGCACATATAGAATCTCACACAGCGTTGTTTCATTAGGTTTCAAGAAGTTATGCAGGTAGTTACTCACCCAGTGTTGTATTGATAGTTTTCAAGAAGTATCACTTATAGATTCCCAAACAGAGTTGTTTCATTAATTTTCAATGAGTTACACATGTAGTTTTTCACAGTGTTGTATCGATATTTTCCAACAAGTTACACATGTAGTTTCTCACACATGTTTGTAACACTGTTTTGAAGAAGTTACCCGTGTAGATTCTCACACAGTGTTATATCATTAGTTTTCCATAAGTTACACATGTAGTTTCTCACACAGTGTTTTTCAATAGTTTTCAATAAAGTACACGAGTAGATTCTCACACAGCGTTATGTTGTTATTTTTCAATAAGGTACACGTGTAGAATCTCACACAGCGTTGTATCATTAGTTTTCAATAAGATACATGTGTAGACTCTCACACAGTGTTGTATCGTTAGTTTTCAAGAAGTTATGCATGTAGTTTCTCACACAGTGTTGTATCACTTGTTTTCAAGTAGTTATGCTTATAGATTCTCACAGTATTGTATCGTTAGTTATCAATAACGTACACGTGTAGATTCTCACACAGGATTGTATCTTTAATTTTCAATAAGGTGCAAGTGTAGATCTCACACAGCGTTGTATGGTTATTTTTCAAGATGTTACAAGTGTAGATACTCAGACAGTGTTGAGTCCTTAGTATTCAAGAAGTTACTCACATAGATTCTCTCACAGTGTTGTACAATTAGTTTTCAAGCAGTTTCACGTGTAGATTTTCGCCCAGTATTGTGTCCTTAATTTTCAATAATTTTCACGTGTAGATTCTCAGACAGTGTTGAATCCTTAGTTTTCAAATAAGTTACAGGTGTAGATTCTCACACAGTGCTGTATCGTTAATTTTCCAGAAGTTACTAATATAGTTTCTCACAGAGTTATTTCGTTAGTTTTCAAGAAGTTGTGCATTCAGTTTAGAACCCAGAGTTGTATCATTAGATTTCAAGAATTTACGTAGATAGATTTTCACACTGTGTTGTATCGTTAATTTTCAAGGACTTACATATATAGATTTTCACACACTTTTGTATTGTCAGTTTTCAAGAATTTATGAATTCAGTTTAGAACTCAGTGTTGTATGGTTAGTTTTCAGGAAGTTACTCTTATAGATACTCACAAAGTGTTGTATTGTTAGTTTTCAAGAAGTTACACGTGTAGATTCTCAGACAGTGTTGTGCCATTTATTTTCAATGAGTTTCGCATATAGATTTAAACACAGTGTTGTATTGTTACTTTTCAATAAGATGCACGTGTAGTTTCTCACACAGTGTTGCCTCATTAGTTTTCAAGTACATACACATTTAGTTTCTCACACAGTATTGTATCGTTAGTTTTCATTACGTTGCTTGTGTAGATTTCAAGACAGGGTTGTATTATTTGTTTATCAAGGAATTACACGTGTAGAAATTCAAGATAGTGTTGTATCCTTAGTGTTCAAGAAGTTACACTTATAGGTATTCACACAGTGTTGTACCAATAGTTTTCAATACATTACACTTGAGGATTCTCACATAATATTGTATCTTTAATTTTCAGTGTTTTACACGTGTAGATTCTCAAACAGTGTTGTGTTCTTTATTTTTAAGAAGTTATGCATGTGGATTCAAACACAGTGATGTACCGTTTCTTTCAAATAAGATACACTTGTAGATTCTCAGTCAATGTTGTATAGTTAGTTTTCAATAAATTACACGTGTAGATTCTCAGACAGTGTTATATAGTTAGTTTGCCAGAAGTTACTAATGTAATTTCTCACCGAGTTATTTCATTTGTCTTCAAGAAGGTATGCATTCAGTTTAGAACCCAGAGTTTCATTGTGAGATTTCAAGAACTTACGTAGATAGATTCTCAGAATGTGTTGTTTCGTTAGTTTTCAAGAACTTACATATATAGGCTCTCATACACTGTTGTAATTTTAGCTTTCAAGAAGTTATGAATTCAGGTTAGAACTCAGTGTTGTATCGTTAATTTTCAAGATGTTATGCTAATAGATTCAATGCACAATGTTGTATCGTTAATATTCAATAATTTCACATGTAGATTCTCAGACAGTGTGGTATCGTTAATTTTCAATAAGTTACACGTGTAGATTCTCACACAGCTTTGTATCATTAGTTTTCAAGTAGTTACGCATGTAGTTTCTCACACAGTGTTGTGTCGTTTGTTTTCAAGAAATTACGAGGGTAAATTCGTAAACTGTGTGGTATCATTAGTTTTCAATAAGTAACACGTATAGATACTTACACAGTGTTTTATCTTTAGTTTTCAATAAGTTACACCTGTAGATTCTCACACAGCGTTGTGTCGTAAGTTTTAAATAAGTTACACATGTAGTTTCTCTCACACATTGTTGTATCATTTGTTCTCAACAAGGTACACATGTAGATTCTCACACAGTGTTGTATAGTTAATTTTCAAGAAGTTACACACATAGTTCCTCACTCAGCGCTGTATTGATGGTTTTCAAGAGGTATCGCTTAAGATTCGCATAGAGTGTTGTGTGGCTAGTTTTCAATAAGATACACATGTAGTTACTCACACCGTGTTGTATCGATATTTTCCAAGAAGTTACGCTTGTAGATACTCATACACTGTTGTATCATTAGTTTTCAAGAACGTAGACGTGTAGTTTTTCACACCGTGATGTATCAGTCTTTTTCAAGAAGTTATGCTTATAGATTCTCACACAGTATTTTATGGTTAGTTTTCAATAAGTGACAGCCTAACCCTAATCCTAACCCTAACCCAAAACCTAACCCTAACCCTAACCCTATCCCTAAACCTAACACTAACCCTAAACCTAATTCAAACCCTAACCCTAACTGTAACCTTAACCTAATAATAACCCTAACCCTAATGCTAACAAAAACCCTAATGCTAACCCTAGCACTAACGCCTAACTGTAACCCTAACCTCTAACCCTAACCGAAACCTATCCCTAACCCTAACCATATCCCTAGCCCTAAACCTATCCCTAACCCTAACCCAAAACCTAACACTAATCCTAACCTTAACCCTAACACTAGCACTAACGATAATCCTAAATTCTAACACTAACGCTAGCCCTAACCCTAACCCTAACCCTAACCCTACCCTAACCCTAAACTCAAACCTAAGCCTAACCCTAACACTAACTTTACCCTATCACTAAACCTAACCCTAACCCTAAACCTAACTCCAACCGTAACCTTAAGTCTAACCCTAACCCTAACCCTAAACCTAATTCAAACCCTAAACCTACCTCTAACCCTAAGCCTAATCCTAACCCTAAAGCTAAACATAACCCTAACTGTAACCATAACCTAACCCTAAACATAACCCTAAACATAATGCTAATGATAACCATAACCTAAACCTAATCCTAAACCTAACCTTAGCCCTAACTTTAAAACTATCCCTCAACCTAATCCTAATCCTAATCTTAACCCTAACCTCTAACCCCTAACCCTAAACGTAAACTTAACTTTTAGCCTAACCCTAACCCTAACCCTAATTTTAAGCCTAAACCTAACCCTAAACTTAACACCTAGAACCAACCCGAACCCTAACCCTAACCATAACCCTATCCCTAACCATAACTCTACCCTAACCCTATTCCTAATCCTAACACTAAACCTAACCCTAACCCTAGCCCTAACCTTAACCCTAACCCTAACCCTAACACTACCCTAATCCTATCACTATACCTAACCCTAATCCTAAACCAAACTCAAACCCTAAACCTAACCCTATCCCTTAGCTTAACCCTAACCCTAACTGTAACTTTAACCTAATCATAACCCTAACCTTAACGCTAAAGATAACCCTAACCCTGAACCTATCCCTAACACCTAACCCTAACCCTAACCTCTAATCCTAACCGAACCCTATCCCTAACCCTAACCCTATCCCTACCCTAAACCTACCCTAACCCTATCCCCAAACCTAACACTAACCCTAAACATAAACCTAACCCTAACACTAAACTTAAGCGTAACCCTAACCATAACCCCTAACAAAATTTTGAAACCTAATCCTAACCAACCCTAACCATATCCCTAAACCTAGCCGTACCATAACCCTATCCATAATACTAACCCTAACCAATCACTAAACCTAACCCTAATCCTAACCATAACCCTAACCCTAACCCTAGACCTCAATTAACCCTAACCCTAAACTCTAACCCTAACCGTGACCCTATCCCTTACTCTAACCCTACCTAACCCTAAACCTAACTCTAACGTTATCCCTAAATCCTAACCCTACCCTAACCCTATCCCTAAACCTAACCCTAATCCTAACCCTAACCCTAACCCTAGCCATAACCCTTACATAATATTAGTCCTAACCATCTAACCCTAACAATAACACTCACCGTTAGGTTTCAAGTAGTTACACATGGAATTTTGAAAATGTTTTTGTACTGTTAGTTTTCAATACGTTAGGTATATAGATTCTGACACAGTGTTGTATCGTTACTTTTCAAGGAGTTACATATGAAGCTTCTCATAGAGTGTTACATAGTTTGTTTTCAAGAAGATATGCATGTAGATTCTCAAACATTGTTGTATCTTTAGTTTTTAAGAAGTTAGATGTGTAGTTTCTCACACAGTGTTGTGTCATTAGTTTTCAAGAAGTTATGCTTATAGATTCTCACATAGTATTGTATCGTTAGTTTTCAATAAGTTACACTTGTAGATTCTCACTCAGTGTTGTATCGTTAGTTTTCAAGAAATTATGCATGTAGATTCTCACACAGTGTTGTGTCGATAGTTTCCAAGAAGTTACATGGGTAGATTTTTAAACAGTGTTGTATCGTTAATTTTCAATAAATTACACCTGTAGATACTTACACAGAGGTGTATATTCAGTATTCAATAATTACACCTGTAGATTCTCACACAGATTTGTGTCCTTAGTTTTCAATAAGTTACACATGTAAAATCTCACACAGCGTTGTATCCTTAGATTACAAGAAGCTACGCAAGAAATTTCTCACACAGTGTGGTATCGCTAGTTTTCAAGTAGATACACTTATGGATTCTCACACAGTTTTGTATTATAAGTTTTCAAGTAATTACCCATGAAGTTTCTCACACAGAGTTGTATCAATAGTTTCGATAGTTTCCAAGAAGTTACACGTGTAGATCCTCACACAGTGTTGTATCATTAGTTTTCAAGAAATTACGCATGTAGATTCTCACACAGTGTTGTGTCGATAATTTCCAAGAATTTACACGGGTAGATTCTTAAACTGTGTTATATCCTTAGTTTTCAATAAGTTACACGTGTAGCTTTCTTTTAGCACTGCCTGAAGACTTGGAGTAATCCACCTGGACCCACATAAACCAAGTATTCATGCCTGAGTTATGGAAAAGTTTGGGAAACACAATTAGTAATTCAGGTGCTATGAAGTGAGCATTCAAATATCTCTTTTGTACAGAAAGTCCTTGAAGGTGATCTAGAAAAAGTGGGCAAATTCGGGGAGGTAGAGGTGGGGACATATTGAGTGTTTGTTCTATCCATGGCCCAATTTTAGTTCTGAGGCAATGTCAATAGAATTCAGGGAGTATTTCTTCTTTCATGAACAGCACTTCCTATTTAACCAAATTACAGGTTATAAATTTAATCAAGAACAAAAGTATTATAATAATGTCATACAGAAAAGCCTTTAATAATATGCAACATTCTAAGTACTGAAAGATAATATTTCAACATAAGAAACATTGTGGCAGACATAAACTAAGAGAAAAATTAAACTTGACGGTGAAATACAAAAATCAGCTTCATTTACATTGAGGATGCAAGAGTGTGACAGAGAAAATATATAAAAGAAGAATCAAATAAGAAGACAGTTTATAGTGGATTGTTTTCTATCTCCTTCATAAATCAAGTCGAGGCAAATTTAACAGTATTCTTCTACTGTTTGTTTCCTAGAATTCAATGAAAATGAATCCACAGCATACCAAATCTATGGGAGACTCTGAAAGCAGTTCTAAGAGTAACGTTCATATCACAAGGTGCCCACATGAAGAAACTAGAGAATAGCCAGAATTCTACAAGAAATTCAAAAGAAGAGCTAATACCAATACTCCTCAAATTGTACCACACAATAAAAGCAGAAGGATCACTGCCAATCTCTTTTTAAAGGCTACAATTACCTTAGTAAACAAACCACTCAAAGACACAGATAAGATAGAGAACTATACACCAATCTCTCTCATGAACATTGATGAAAAAATACTGAATAATATACTGGCAAATCGAATCTAAGAACACATCAGAAAAATCATACAACATAATGTGCAGGGAGAGATTTTAGATACCTGTCCGCCTTGGCACACCCAAAGTGGCCATGGTCAGAGCTAAGAATTTGTAACAGCAATCTTCAAACACTTTGGAAAAAATGGTGCCCCACTTCTTTGACTCCACCAGATATGTCTTGTTGCACCTGAACAGCCCTAATTCCTCGATTCCATGTGATCTGATCCATCCATCTGATCCAACTTGATGCATCTAAAATGACAAGTACCATCCTGAAATCAAATTGGGACTACATCACTCTAGACAACTCCAGATCAATGAACTGGTATAGTGTACCTTCTTCTCTGTGGCCACAGTCTCAGACAGGAGCTACAATCAAGATTAGAACTTCAGTCAAGAACGTCAGTCAAGGGAAAGCAGAGGACCACCTGGTCCACCGGGACTAGGTATAACAATCCCTGCATCCGAGCCTGCTTTCTAGTGCCTGGGGATTGCCTGGGAACTGCATAGATCTTCTAATCCTGGCCAGAGCCAAGAACCCCAGATTTCAGGTTTCTCTCCCACCAATGAGACCAGAAAACCAGCAGATCCAGCAAAGGGCACAGGGGACTAGGTGGGAGGCTAAGCACCCCAGATTCCTGGTCTTCTTCTCCACCCACGGGACAAGAACGAGGACAAGGAATAGAAAAACACCCAGATTATTGGACTTGCTAGCACCCACTGAAACGGTACTCTGGTCCCCTAAGCCCAGACCAGTAAGGGCCTCTTTCTGCACACACTAGAAGAGATGGGAAAGAGACAATACAAAAACACATTCAGCAACAGAAAAATAAATATGACACTGCCAGATTCCAGAGATTCCACACCAGCAAGACTCCAACATTCCAATGCAAATGAAGCAGAAGGGAATGACCTTAAAACCACCTTCATGAAAATGATAAAGACAATAAAAGGGGATATAGAAAAATCCCTCAAAGAAATGGATGAAAAAAACGAACCAAATATGCAAGAAATGGAAGAATAAACAAACAAAAAAGGACAGAAATGGAATAAAAAGCAAACCAAAAAATGGAAGAAATGGAAGAAAAAACAACCAAAAAAGGCAGTAAATGGAGGAAAAAGCAAACTAAAAAATGCAAGAAATTGAAGAAAAAGCAATCCAAAAAAATTCAATTAATGGAAGAAAGAACAAACCAAAACTTCATAAAATACAACAAATGGATGAAGAGATAATCTGAAAATTAAAAGAAACTATAAAAACAGTGCAAGGACTGAAAACTGAATTAAAGACAATAAAAAACACAATCTGAAGAAAGGCTGGAAATAGAAAAGCTGGGCAAATAGTCAGGTAATACCAATACAAGCATTACCAATAGAATACAAGAGATGGATGAGAGAATCTCAGGAGTTGAAGATACAATAGGAGAAATGGACTCATCAATCAAAGAAAATCTTAAGCCCACCAATTCCTTAACTCAAAATATACAGGAAATATGGGACACCATGAAAAGACCAAACCTAAAAATAATAAGTATAGAAGGTGAAGAAAACCTACTCAAAGGGGCAGAAAACATATTCAACAAAATCAGAGAACAAAACTTTCCCAACCTTAAGAAAGACATGCCAATGAAGGGACAAGAATCTTACAGAACACCATAAGGAGTGCATCACAAAAAAGTCCCCTCACCACATAATAATCAAGACCCCAAATACACAGAATAATGAAAGATTATTAAGAGCAGCTAAGGAAAAAGGCCAAGTAACATATAAACGCAAACCTATCAGAATTAAACCTGACTTCTCCATGGAAACTCTTAAAGCCAGAAGGACCTGGATAGATATTCTACCAACACAAAGAGACCACGGATGCCAGCCAAGACTACTATACCCGGCAAAGCTCTCAATCACTATAGATGGAGAAAACAAGATATTCCATGACAAAATCAGATTTACACCGGAATCATCCACTAACCCAGCCCTACAGAAAGTTTTGGAAGGAAAACACCAACCCAAGGAAGTTAACTACAACCTGAAAAACCCCGGCATTAGAGAATCTCTCTCTACCAACAGACAAAAGAACCAAGGGGTGAAATTTCACACATAATTCGACCAAGAACAACCATTACAAAAAAAACAATAACCAGCAATCAAAGGTCGTTAATATCCCTCAATAATATTAGTCTTAATTTGCCCATAAAAAGGCACAGGCTAACAGAATATATTCGATGACAGAACCCATCCTTCTGCTGCATAGAAGAAACACACCTCAGCCTCAAAGACAGACATTACCTCAGAGTTAAGGGTTGGGAAAAGATTTTCAAATCAAATGGCTCCATGTAACAAGCAGGAGAAGCAATCCTAATATCTCACAAATTAGGTATTATGCTTTTGTTTCATATTCATCACAGAAAAAATTCAGCAAGATGAAGTCTCAGTTCTTAACATCTTTGACCCTAATACAAAGTCATCCAAATTCGTAAATGAAACATTACTAAAACTCAAACCACAAATAAAACCTCACACACTAATAGTGGGAGACTTCAACACCCCACTGTCACCACTAGACAGGACTACAAGACAGAAACTTAACAATAAAACAAAGGAACTAATAGACGTTATGACCCAATTGGATTTGACAGATATCTATAGAACATTCCATCCAAACACAAAAGAATATACCTTCTTCTCAGCACCACTTGGAACTTTCTCAAAAATTGACCAATACTTAGCAACATAGCAAACCTCAACAGGTACAAAACAGTTGGAATAACTCCATGTAACTTATCAGACCACCATGATTTAAAGATAGAGTTCTATTTAAATTACTTATCTGTTCTTGATTTAAGTTTGGCAAGTGATAGCTATCCAGGAAGTCGTCCATTTCCTTTACATTTTCGAATTTTGTGGAGTACATATTTTCAAAGTTGGGGGGAGGGCATGGTGGGTGGGGAGGGAAAGGGAGAGGGAGCTGGAACTGATTTGTGAAACAACCATGATTGTAATCTAAATTTCAACGTAAAAATAAGAAAAAATTAACAATAATAAAAAAAGATAGAGTTCAACAGCAACACTAACTGCAGGAACCCTTCAAACACTTGGAAATAGAATAAAGTACTATTGGACCATGCCTGCGTAAAATAATCAAAAAAAGAGAAAGTAAAGATTTCCTAGATTTCGATGAGAATGAAAACACAACATATCCAAACTTATGGGACACATTGAATGCACTGCTAAGAGGAAAATTCATAGCACTAAGTGCCCACATGAAGAAACTGGAGAATACTTACACTAGAGAACTAACAGCACAGCTGAAAGCTCTAGAACACCAAGTAGCAAACTAACCCTGGAGGAGTAGATACCAGAAAATAATCAGATTGAAGGCTGAAACCAATAAAGCAGAAACTAGGAAAACAATACAAAGAATGAATGTAAAAAAGAGTTGGTTCTTGGAGAAAGTCAACAAGATAGACAAACCTTTATCCAAACACACCAGATGGCAAAATGTGAACATACAAATTAATAAAATCAGAAATGAAAAGGGGGACAAAAAAGGCGACAAGGAGGAAATCCAGAGAATAATCATGTCATACTTTGAAAACCTGTACTCCACAAAATTTGCAAATTTAAAGTAAATTGATGACTTCCTGGATAGATATCAGCTGCCAAAATTAAATCAAGAAGAGATAAGCAATTTAAATGGACCTATAACATCTGAAAAATAGAGGCTGTCATTCAAATGTCTCGCAACCAAAACAAAGCCCAGGAACAGATGGTTTCAGTGCAGAAATTCAAAGAACAGCTTATACCAATTCTCCTCAAAGTATTACATGCAATAGAAGCAAAAGGGTCTTTGCCAAACTCTTTTTATGTGGCTTCAATATCATTGATACCCAAGCCACACAAAGATACAACTAACAAAGAGAACTTCAGACAAATTTCCCTCATGAACTTTGATGCAAAAATAATGAAATAATGGCAAATCAGATCCAAGAACACATCAGAAAACTCATCCACCATGATCAAGTAGGCTTCATCCCAGGGATTCAGGGATGGTTCAACATACAAAAATCTGTCAATGTAATCCACAATATAAACACGCTGAGGAAAAAACACATGATCATCTCACTAGATGCTATAAAAGCCTTGGACAAAATCCATCACTGGTTCATGGAAAAGGTCTTGGAGAGATCTGGGATAACAGAAACATACATAAAAATGATAAAAGATATATACAGCAAACCAACATCCAACATCAAACTAAATGGCCAGAAACACAAGACGATTCCACTAAAATCACGAACAAGACAAGGCTGCCCCCCCTCCCCATACCTCTTCAATATTTTACTCGAAGTTCTAGCTAGAGCAATAAAACAACAAAAGGAGACCACGGGGATACAAATTGGAAAGGAAGAGGTCCAACTTTCATTATTTGCAGATTATATGATAGTTTACATAAATGACCCAAAGAACTCTACCACGGAACTCTTACTGCTCATTAACTTCTTCAGCAAAGTGGCAGGCTACAAGGTCATATCAAAAAAACATCAATAGTCCTACTATATTCAGATTATAAGAAGGCTGAGAAAGAAACCAGAGAAACAACACCCTTTACAATTGCCACAACAACATAAAATACCTTGGGGTAATTCTTTCCAAACAAGTGAAAGTCCTGTAACGCAAGAACTTTGAGTCTTTAAAGAAAGAAAGTAAAGAAGACACCAGAAAATGGAAAGATCTTCCATGATCTAGGATAGGTAAGATCAATGTAGTAAAAATAGATATCCTTCCAAAAGAAATCTATAGATTCCAAGCAATCTCCATTAAAATACCAGCACAAGTTTTTCACAGATCTTGAAAGAAGAAAAATCAATTTTGTATGGAAAACAAAAGACCCAGGATAGCCAAAACAACCTTATTCCACAAAGCAACATCTGGAGGCATCAGCAGCCCTGACCTCAAGCTCTATTATAGAGCTGTAGTCCTGAAAACAGTTTGGTATTGGCACAAAAATAGACAAGTAGACCAATGAAATCCAATTGAAAACCCTGATATTAACCCATGCATGTACAAACATTTACACAGTGGAGTACTACTCAGTGGAAAAAAACAATGGAATCTTGAAATTTGCAGGCAATTGGATGGAACTAGAGGAAACCATCCTGATAGAAGTAACCCAGTCACAGAAAGAAAAACATGGTATATACTCATATAGGGATTTTAGATATAGAATCAAGGATTACCACCACACATTCCATACCATCAGAGAAGCTAGGAAACAGAGAAGACCCTATAGAGGCATACATGGTTCCCCTGAGAAAGGGGAAGGATCTCCTTAACTAATTTGGAGCATGGGAGGAGGGGAGAAGGAGTTAGGGAAAGACATGGTGAGAAGAAGAGGGGAGGGGAGGACATGAGATAGCAAGATAATCAAGTCAGGGGAAGAATAAAGGAGAGCAAAAAAAGAGATACCTTAATAGAGGGAGCCATTATAGGGTTAAATAAATATCTGGCACAAGTGAGATGTCCAGAAAACAAGGTTGACCCCAACTAACAACCTAAGCAATAGTAGAGAGGCTACCTTAAATGCCCTTCCCCTATAATGAGATTGATGACTAACTTATATGCCATCCTAGAGCCTCCATCCAATTGCTGATGGAAACAGATGCAGACACACACAGCTACACACTGAGTTGAACTCTGGAATCCAGTTGCAGAGTGATGAGCAAAAGGGTCAAGGCCAGGTTGGAGAAACTCAAACAAACAGCTGACCTGAACAAGGGAAAGCAGCATAGGACTGTCCCAGAACCCTTGAATGTGGATATCAGTTTGAAGTCTGGGTTAATCTATGGGGCCTAAAGTAGGGGATCAGTATTTATCTCCCTAGTACCCAAATGTACTTTGGGAGCCCAATCCACATAGTGGGATATTCTCTCTACATAGACACATGGGGAGGGTCAATGGACTGCTCCAAATGATATGACAAACTTTGAATATTCCCCCATGGAAGGCTCCAACCATCCTGGAGAGCAGAAAGAGGATGGGATAGGGAGTTAGTGGGGTGCAGGGGAGGAGGAGGAGAGGGAGAGGGAACAGGGATTGACATGTAAAATAATCTTGTTTCTAATTTAAATTAAAAAAGAATTCAGCAGCATTTCCCAAAAAAATTATTGTTATTCAAAAACTGCAACATTTGTATTTTTAATGTTGTAATACATGCATATAGAACATGATACATTGCCATATATGTGTGTGTGTGTGTGTGTGTGTGTGTGCTCAAATAGGCATAAATATATTTGTGTCTTTCCATAGAACTTAACCGTTGAATCGCATACCAAAACATGAATACTGGATCCCATGTTCTTAGGAGTTGCAGCCTTATACAAGATTGTTTATAAGAGTCACGTACATGTACTATCATTTTTATTTGAGACCTCACATTGCAAAGATATGTGTAAATTCTGTCCTTCAATTGTGTCTTAATAAGTTCTAGAAATAAGTTTGTCTGAGTTCTACAGAACCAATCAAGTGACTGCATTTCCCTTCCCACTCAGGTTTTATACTGTTTCTGTCAACTCTTGTTACAAAGTATCTCAGTACGAAAAAAACCTGATTTCATTAGCCCTGTTCATTGGTCACAGCAACTATTCCATATGGATCAATTTATTTTCCTTCCTTGGATGTTTATGCCTTCTTCATACAGTATAATTATTTTATTTCTCTATATTTGTTCATATTGTTACCATGGTGTAATATTATTTCCTTAAAAAGGAAACATATTATGAAACACTGCGAATATATTGAATTCCAGAAGCAAGTTCGACTTCTTTTGAAATACTTCCTCTTTACTTTGGGCCTCTGTCACCATCTGTGTCTTTCTTTGTAAGGACACTAAGTAACACATAGGCTTATAGTTATGTGAATATTCTTTACATATTACACACATTGCACACGAGTTTGGTAACAAAGAAAGGCAGAAACAAATTAGAGAATAAGAAAATGAGAAAAATAATAGTGCCCGAATAAACATAAGTTGACTGTCTGACCTTTAATTATCCTGCCTTGGAGTAGCTATGTTAAGCCAATGGTTTTTGGAAGTCACATGAATTGTTTATTCTTGAGAGCTTACTTTTATGAGCTAGAAATCATAAAAGACATTAAAAGTTTTAAGTATGATACAGTTTTAAGTTTGGAAAATATTTAAAAACTGAAATTCAGAAGTCCCATTAAAAAAACTGTTTCATTGAATTGAGTCAGGATGAACGTCTGTGTATCAAAAAGAGAAAATGCAAAGGTATAGCTCAACATTCTTGGGAAATGTAACTGAAATTCTTTGAAGATGAAAAATGATAATAAGGAACTGTTAACATTGTAAGTAATAAGCCAGGTGTTGTGGGCACATGCCTTTAATTCCAGCACTAGGGAGGCAGAGCCAGGCAGATTTCTGAGGCCAGCCTTGTCTACAGAGCAAGTTCCAGGACAATCTCCAAAACAATACGATGAAGCCCTGTTTAAAACAAAAAGACCAAAAACATTGTAATGGCTAGTATATTTAGCTAGTCTATTGAAATATCCATCTATGGATATCTGGATCATGCCCATAGCATGTGTATATAGTATCTATGCCATGGCTTAATTGTGTCAGTGTGTCTATATGTCTTTCAAAGCAATTTGGCTACATGTCAGTCGTTTTTATTTATTGTATCAGGTTAGGGATAAATGAGAAGTTATGATATCTGCATGTTTATGCCTTCCATGGTTTTTCATCTTCATCTTAGGATAATTTTTCTGGAATGGAAATGATTACTTAGCACAGCGTAGCCTGGAAATATGAAACTTCCTCTCCCTCTCTGAAACACAGAGATTACAGACTACAGCAGAACTAGTTCTTAAACGATAAAAATATGAGGGGCTGGAGAAATATCTCAGAGCACTGGCTGTTCTTCCAAAGGTTTTGAGTCCCTTCCCAGTTCTGATGTAGTGGCACACAACCAACTGTAACTCCAGTGTCGGGGAATCCAACACCCTTTTGTTGCCTCTGTGAGCATCAATCATGTAAGTGACATAACATTACATGCCCTTAAAACACCCACACACATTTTTAAAAGACACAAGTTGTTTTTATGATTTTATACCTCTGTTTCTTTCCTAGGAAGGCCATGAAAACAATTCATAATAGTTAGCTTATATACCAGACAATTTATGCCTTAAAATTCTGAATTCCTGAAGACTCCATGATTACTATCATGGTTTGTTTAGAGCGCTACCTTCTTTGAATATGCTTTAATGGCTTATTGAGTGCATATAACCTAGACTCACACAGTTCCTTGGATGGCAGCATACAGCAAACATTCACCTGATGTTCTTGTGCCACAAATGTCCTTCTTCTAAAGGGACATTTATATCAAGTAATGTAGGCTTTATACAATTAATTTTAATTAATTTAATTTGATTGCAATACTCAAACAAAGTGATCTCATAATGATAATGTGTTAATCAGCCACAAACAGCAATTGTAAGTGTATGTGTCCTCAACCTCAGATCATATCTGTATGTGAAACAAAGCATCCACAGATCTGAGCTGAGATATAGCTAGCAAACTAACAGTAGTATAAACCTTCCCAAGATGAGTTTTCATTAACTCTCTGAATATGTAATCATAAAGTCAACATATTGGTGTATAATGAATTCTAATTAGTCTTAATAATAAAAACTTGGAGTCAGCTATCAGGGTGTGAAAGATCAGAAAAAACAGAGTGGCCAGCCACTAGACTTTTTACCTCTACAATTTTCATACTGAATGGGGTATCTGTTGCTATGAATCTCTCTCTCTCTCTCTCTCTCTCTCTCTCTCTCTCTCTCTCTCTCTCTCTCCAAAACCTGACTGAATGCCCTGAACTCCTGTCTCCTCCTGCTTTATATTCCTCTCTGACCTTTTATATCACTCCAGACTCCATCTCCCTAGTATCAGGATTAAAGGTGTGAGCCACCACTGCCTAGTTCTGTTTCTCTTTTAGACTGGATCAATATCATATAGACCAGAGTGACCTTGAACTCACAGAGATGTGCCTGCCTCTGCCTCTTTAGTGTTGGTATTAAAGGTGTGTTCCACCACTGCCTGGCTTTTATGGCTAACTAGTATGGCTAGCTCTGCATTGGGATCTTCATGCAAGATTTATTTGTTAGATCAAAAACAAAATATCACCACACATTTGAACAAAACTATAAAACAATTGGGCCTATATTTAGAGATCATGGTAAGAATACTAATTCTTGGATAAATGCAGAATAACATCAAAGATAAATCAAACATTATATTTAAAAATAAACCTCTAAGAACTTAAAAAATTTACCTCACTCAGGATGTTTCCATCCATTTGCCTGCAAATTTCAAGATATCATTTTTTAACCACTGAGTAATAGTCTGTTGTGTAAATATACCACATTTTTCTTTATCCATTGTTCAGTGGAGGGACATCTAAGTTGTTTCCTGGTTCTATCTAGTACAAATAATGTTGCTAAGAACATAATTCAGGAAATGTTCTTGTGATATGATTGTGCATCCTTGAGGTATATTCCCAAGAGTGTTACTGCTGGGTCTTGAGGTAGATTGATTCCCAGTTTTCTGAGAAACCCCGATACTGATTTCGAAAGTGGCTGTACAAGTTTGCATTACCACCAGCAATGGAGGAGTGTTCCCCTGACTCCATATCCTCTCCAGCATAAGATATCATCAGTGATTATGATCTTATTCACTCTAATAGGGATAAATGGTATCTCAAAGTCATTTTGATCTGCATTTCCATGATGGATAAGGTTGTTGAGCACTTCCTTAAATGTCTGCTCAGCTCCTAGAATACAGTAGTGGACAGTGTGGAGAAATTATAGGAGCAAGAGCAGTTAAGATCAGGATTTGGAAAACCCCAGAGACAGCTGACCTGAGCTAATAAGAGCTCATGCACTCTGGACTGACAGTTGGAGAACCTCATGGTACCAAACTAGGGCCTCTAAATGTGTGTGTGGGGAACTGGAGTTGACTTACCCTGGGTTCATGAACAGTTTTTTTTTGGAGCTCATTTCCTAGAGTGAGATGCCTTGCTCAATTTTGATAAGGGGGCAAGGGCTTGGTACTGCCTCATCTTGGTGTGTTGCATTTTGTTGACTCCACTTGGGAGGCCTTACCTGCTCTGAAGAGTGTATGGGAGGTCAGGGCAGGAGAAGGGAAGAGAGGGGGAATTCAGTTTGTAATGTAAAATGAAACAAAATTTAAATGAAAAAATTAAAAGGATTGAAATAATATGAAATACGTTTTTGTTCCTTCCCGGAAATGAATTTTGGAATCTGTAATTGTGAGAGAGATAAAACGATTCACATACATGTGGAGAGTAATGTATCTTTTGCTTTACTTTATTTTATTACTTTGAATGGTAGGTCTCTCACCCAATATCTTCCACAACCATGATAAATAAACCCTCTACTATGGGGTTATAATCCCCAGACATATACAATATCTTGAACAACCATCAGTCAATGAAAGGCCAAAAGGTAAAACACTGCCTTAGGACATGAAGAAAAACAGGACATTCTAGAAACTGTGGGATGTGCTAAAAGCAGTATTTTCTAAAACTCAGTTGTATCAATCAGTGTTGACTATATAATTCTGTATGTATAATGCAGATTTGTTTTATTAACTGCCCCAAACAGTTATTTCCTGAAATTTTAATGTAGCTCATAGTTGAATATATTTACTTGTTTAGTAAACAGAAATTATACAAATGTAGTTTTAAAATTTCTAATTTACACACATGAAATAAAAAATGTTTATTGCTCATGGGTTATGTCTTTTATAGCATTTGCATGTAACATAGTAGCAAAACCTGCTACTTCAAGTAACAATATTGACTAGCTGAAAAACAAAATAACCACACAAAATCAATTCAGTGAGATCTTCTAGATAAGTATCATCTGTTAAAATAAAAATGTTCTATGTACTTCCATATGAATCCAACCAAAGGCTTTGAAGTTTTCAGAGACTGGTAGGTACTTCACACAAAACAGAAAGCACTGAGCTGGGGCTATCAGGGAAGCAGCTGCTAGAAAGCTGAGAGAAACCAAGAATTTTGAAGATTTCATATTGAGACTTAGTATGGACTGAGCCTTTGGATGAGATCAGAGTCTGAAGATAGTGTTTGCATCCTGGTGGTGCCCAGAGTACACGGCTCAGCTGAGCTGTGCACAAGCACCTTATTGTTATTGTAGAGAATAAACAAATGCTCATTTAAGGTTCTAGAACTGAGCTAATTCAAAATAATTATTGCACATTGGGAAATAAGTTTTCTTTCATTTTACTCAACGATAATGGTATTCATAATTTGTTCAGTGTTGTCCTGGCTTTTTCATTTTTGTATTCCAAGGCATTATTTTGTTACATCATTATAAGAGATACAAAGCCTTTTATCAGGTCATGTTTTATGTATGTTTGTGTACATATATATATAGTTAACCATTGCTAATTATTCGTCTAAAATGGCTAAATAATAATTAGTATAATGAATTAAGAGGGAATGCATAATTTGTTCAGTGAAAACCACTATTGTATTTCCTTGTAACACATGAGGCAGATGGTATCCTCTGTGATTGATAGGATAAAATGCCAGTGATTTATCAAGTTTGCCATCTTTATTAATAGTAAATATCAGAACGGTAAAGAGAAAATCTTAAACACCAACATTGTACTCATCTGCTCCTTGAAAAAAGGATATAATATATTATTAGACAATGTTCACTAATAGAATTTGACTCAACCATGGGATAAACACCAAAATTTACAATGTTGTCCCAATGGAAACAAACAGTTGTTGATATATATTTGAAAATTAACATGAAAAATAATCTTGGGCAGGTATGGTTGCATATACCTCAAATCCCACTACTCTGGAAGCAGAGGCTGGTAGATCTCAGTGAGTTCAAGACAAGCCAGATCTGCATAGCTAGTTCTAGGACATTCAGAGCTAAATAAAGAAACCCTAACTCAAAGGAAAGAAAAGAAAAGTCTTGCAAAAGAAACACATGGTTATTATAGAAGGAATTATGAGTAGTGATTTGGCCAGACTTGAAGTTGCAGGCTTGTAATCCTCACCACTCAGAATGTTCCAACAGGAGGATCATAAGCTGAAGACCCATGTAGGCTACACAGTGATCCCAAGACCAACATAGAAAACATAGTAAGATTCTATCTCAGAATAACGAATTTTAATAAGGTTTCAGGTTCTGTGCCAGAGGACTTGTCTTTCTTTCTTTTTTTCTTTTAACATTGCATTTTTTATTTTTAAGTTTAAATTTAGATTAAAAACAAGGTTGGTTCACAAGTCAGTTCCAGGTCCCTCTCTCTTTCCCTCCCCTCCTCCGGTGCCTTCCACCCAACCCCCCATTATCCCCTCATTTCCACAGGGAGGGTGAGGCCCTCCATGGAGGTGTCCATAATCTCATTTCATCCAGGGCAGGGCCTAGACCCTCCCCCAAGTGTTCAGGGTAAGAGTGCATCTCACATTGTTGGATGGGAGTCCAAAGTCCATGTGTATACTCGGGATGAATACTGATCTACTGCCCAAGGCTCAATATATTACCTAGGCTTTCTCACTGACACCCCCATTCAGGGGGTCTTCATCAGTCCCATGCTGGGTTCCCAGGATAATGCTTGGGATTCAAGAGTTAACCCTTGTCAGGTCAGCTGTTTCTGGGGTTAAACCAGCCCAGTCTTAATCTCTTTGGTCATCAGTCCTCCCTCTCTGTTACTGGCTTTCTTGAGTTCAGCTCAGTGCTTAGCCATGGGAGTGTGCCTCTTCTTATACCAGCCACTGAATGAAGGTTCTGTTTCCCAGACTCTATGGCCATGGGATTGTAGGTTGAACTCCCCAGATTTATGTCTAAAATCCATATATGAGATAGTACATGCCATGTTTCTCATTTTGTGAACTGGGTTACCTCACTCAGGATGGTTTCTTCTAGTGTCATCCATTTGCCTTCAAATCTCAGGATTCCATTGTTTCTTTCTGCTGAATAGTACTACATTGTGTAAATGTACCACATTTTCTCTATCCACTCTTTGATTGAGGGACATCTAGGTTGCTTCCAAGTTCTGGCTATTGCAAATAAAGCTCCTATGAACATAGTGGAACAGACATCCTTGTTGTATGAATGGGCATCTTTTGGATATATGCCTAAGAGTGGAGTTGCTGGGTCTTGTGGTAGGTTTATTCCCATTTTTCTGAGGAATCTCCATACAGATTTTCAAAGTGGCTGAACAAGTTGTCATTTCCTGCCATGCCCACCTCGACCAGCAAGGAAGATGCAACGCCCAGACTCTTCTTTAAGCAGTTTATTCAGGAACCTTGAACAATTTTCTTCTCCTTGGGTGTGCCAGGGAGCCCCAACCCACAGCTTAAAAGCCCTTTGTTGGCCAACCCCAGTATGCCACGTGGAATATGCAGATAGGTCCGCGTATGCAGAAGCAATCCTGATGTCCAGCCTTAACCAAATACAGGTGTTGTTTATCACAGAGAGAACCTGCTGTCCCGGTAGCACAAGGCAGAAGCCAGTGCCATCTTAAAGGTGCGGCAATTCGCAGCGCTCTACAGTTCCCCCTTTTTTGTTTTAAATGCAACAGGCAAGAGTAGAGGTCTGATCTCTGACATAGACAGGGACATTGTATTGATTTCTCATTTGGTGTCATCCACCCAAAGAGTATCAGACCTTTCCTATACCCTTTTATTCAGATGCGGGACATTTTTTGGGTACCAACCCGCATGCAATCAGACATGCTCTTCTCAGGGTCACTATTAGCTGACAAAGAGTGCAGTGGTTTGCCTAGCATCCTGAGCGCATTTAATCAGCTCTTAAGGTAGCCAACCATGCCTGGGGGGACTGTCCTGCTTCCATAGCGGTAAAGTCCTGAATGATCATGTCTGCATTGTGTATTTGTGTGACTCTAACCTTACATAGAAACCACAAGCAAACCAGGGAGACCAACACCAAAAGACCTGTTAATGCTCCTATGCCCTCCCACTCCTTAAGATGGTTCATTGCATAAGCCAGCCAGGACGATAATCCCGATGCAAAGGAAAGTTCCACTCTAGTGGAATTCACATGGACCACCGCCAGCCTCAACTCCTTCAAAATATCTTCAAATTCAAGTGACCAATTCTGTAAAAGAAAAACTGGACAAATACTTAGACAAATTTGTAGCTTTTGTAAAATTCGCATACTGAACAGAAGACATGCGCAAGCCAAACTGCTCCAATGACTAGGTGTCATACAGAGTCTGTTAAGAGCCTCAACCTGAGCCAGTGTAAAGGAAGCTGTTATGCCATAAGGACGAACTGACTTGGCCAAAGACTTCATGATATCTCTGTCATTGCTGACCTTGGAACACAGGGTAAGCAAGCCCAATTCCATAGGTACTTGATTCCATGTCACCGGACAAAAGGACCATCCAGTGCATGAACCCTGAGTAGGCTGTTCTGCTTCTGGGTATGTCGGTGGAGCAGTAGGTCTGCAACAGCCCTTCACTTCAATACCTGTCATAGTTTTTTTCTTTTTCCCTTTTCTTTTCCTTTTCCTCCAAGCCACTTGCATGGCTGGTAGACTAGGTAGCATTTAATGAGTTGAGGGGTAAAGAGACTAATACCACGCTGGCTGTAACAGATTCTAATTAGGGCAGCATTAACTGGCTAAAATAGGCCCTAGTGGTGTGAGGCAGCTGGAGAAAGCAGAGTAGCATTAGTAAGTTAGCGATTCACAGATTCAAGCTAAGTGCTTCCATAGAGACTGGATTTAATGAAGGATTGAATGTGGGGGATAAGGATGGATGAGGTCCCTACCATTCTGGGGAGCTGAGAGATGGCCAGAGAACCCCGATTCAACTCCCAGCACCCACATGACTGTTTCTTATATGAAGTTGACCGTTTCACTAATCGCAGTGGGAAAAGACATGCCAAAGCCTGCAGTGAGGGAGACAAAAGCAGAACATTGACCTCAGCTGGCCTGTGCTTTTGCTTTTACAGTTAGCTTTAATGGAAGACACCTTTGAACAACAGTGGAGGCTTCTGGGTACAGAGAAAAGTACTGCAATGAGCAAATTGGCTACACCTGGCTGCATGGTTTCAGCCATCCCATCTGAGCATGCCCAGCAATAAGCCAAGGGAAGAAACACCTGAGTGACCCTTGCATTAAACCTGGAAAAACTCATTTTGACACACGGTACAGGGTTTTTATAGTGAAAAAGCTCCCCCTAGTATCCAAATCTCTGGCGCTTAAATTAAGCTGGAAAATATACCAAAGCCTGGATCTTTCCTCGGTCCCATGCAAAATCAAGATTTTCATACCATGGGGATCATCACAAAAACTCAGAAACATGTACAAGTCCTTTTTTCTGGGTCTGTAAGGCTGCATCATCTTAGCTGTTTCAATTGTTGGAACATCTGGCCCACTGCTTCCGAGGATCTTGGTTCATCAAACAATAGAAGCCTGGAAGGAATCCTCAAGGCATTTTTAAAAGATATAAGTTGAATTAATTCAGCTGCGTTTATAATTAAGTGTACTTTAGCAGTTGTTCATTTCTTAGCAATCAAAAAACTGAAAAACATATAGTATATAGTTTCCAGACTTTCTGTGTATTTTTCGTCTTTATGTGGCTTATTTATCTATTATTACTTATTTCTTTTACTTTTATTTATTTTTCTCTGAGACAGGGTTTCTCTTTTGAAATCTGCCTGCCTCTGCCACTGCAGCAAATCCTACCGGCTTGCACGACCATATCCAGCTTCTCTATTTATTTACCCCTTTGCGCTTTCTTTTTCATTTCAATGTTAGCAGCTCATTCAGAGCCAAAAAAATTGGGTGTGACTGAGAAGCACCCATAGCTAAACTAACAATGTTTCTTTTCAGCTTTTACTTTCTGTTCGCTGCTCCTCGAACCATTTGTTATGCTCTCTCTTTGCAGAGAAGAGCAAACCAACCTGCTCTTGTTAACCCCCTCTTGTCACGGTCCCTTTTTACCCTGCCTTTGTCGTGGTCCTTTAATTGTCCCACCTTAACTTGGGAACTTACCCTGACTGCAAAAAGTTCTGTGTCTGTTGGAAAAGACGTCCCCCAGGGAGCCCCAACCCACAGCTTAAAAGCCTTTGGGCGGCCAACCCCAATATGCCACGTGGAACATGCAGATAGGCCCACATACGCAGAAGCAAGCCTGATATCCAGCCTTAACCAAATACAGGTGATATTTATCACATAGAACACCTGCTGTCGGGCTAGCAGAGGGAAGAAGCCAGTGCCATCTTAAAGGTGCGGCACTTCTCAGCTCTCTAAAACTCCCACCAGAAATGGAGGAGTATTCCCCTTTTACCACATCCTCTCCAGCATAAATTCGCCTTGGTGTTTTTGATTTTAGACCTTCTAACAGGAGTAAGTTTTCAAGTACTTACACTTATAGATTCTCACACAGTGTAGTATAATATTTATCAATAAGGTACATGTTTAGATTCTCAGAAAGCACTGTATCCTTAGTGTTCAATTATGTACACGTGTAGATTATCATAGTGTTGTATCATTAGTTTTCAAGAAGTTAGGCGTGTAGTTTCTCACACAGTGTCGTATCACCAGTCTTCAAGTACTTACACTTATAGATTCTCACAAAGTGTTTTATCATTAGTTATCAATAAGTTACACGAGTAGATACACAGAGTTCAATCGTTTGTTTTCAATAAGTTACTCATGTAGAATGTCACACAGCGTTGTATCGTTAGTTTTCAAGAATTTATGCATGTAGTTTCTCACACTGTGTTGTATTGATAGTTTCCAAGAAGTTACACAGGTAGTTTCTCACACAAGGTTATAAGGCTATTTTTGTAGAACTCACATGTGTAGATTCTCACACAGTGTTATATCGTTAGTTTTCCATTAGTTACATATGTAGTTTCTCACGCAGCATTGTATCTTCTGTTTTCAATAACGTACACATGTAGAATCTCACACGCCGTTGTATTGTTATTTTTCCATAACGTACACGTGTACATTCTCACACAGCTTTGTATCGTTAGTTTTCAAGATGTTAGGCATGTAGTTTCTAACACAGTGTTGTATGGCTAGTTTTCAAGTGCTTACCCATATAGATTCTCACCCAGCGTTGTATCGTTAGTTTTCAAGAAGTTAGACATGTAGTTTCTCACACAGTTTTGTATCGTTAGTTTTCAAGAAACTATGCATGTAGATTCTCGCACAGTGTTGTTTGGATAGTTTCCAAGTAGTTACACGGGTAGATTCTTAAATTGTGTTGTATCCTTAGTTTTCAAAAAGTTACACGTGTAGATACTTAAATAGTGTTGTATCTTTAGTTTTCCATATGTTACACATGTAATTTCTCACACAGTGTTGTATTGTTATTTTTCAATAAGGTACACCTGTATATTCTCACAAATCGTTGTATCGTTACCCTGTCTATCGCCATGCACAAAACTTAAGTCCAAATGGATCAAAGACCTCGACATAAATCCAGCCACACTGAACCTCTTAGAAGAGAAAGTGGGTGGTACCCTTGAACGAATTGGTACAGGAGACAGCTTCCTGAACATAACACCAGTAGCACAGGCAGTAAGATCAACAATTAATAAATGGGACCTACTGAAACTGAGAAGCTTCTGTAAGGCAAAGGACACAGTCAGCAAGACAAAAAGGCAGCCCACAGAATGGGAAAAATATTCACTAATTCCACATCTGACAGAGGGTTGATCTCCAAAATTTACAAAGAACTCAAGAAGCAAGTCTCCAAAACACCAAAGGACCCTATTAAAAAGTGGGCTGCAGAACTAAATAGAGAGTTTTCAATAGAGGAGTCTAAAATGGCTGAGAGGCACTTGAGAAAGTGCTCAACATCCTTAGCCATCCGGGAAATGCAAATCAAAACAACTCTCAGATACCATCTCACCCCTGTCAGAATGGCTAAAATCAAAAACACCAATGACAATTTATGCTGGAGAGGATGTGGTGAAAGGGGGACACTCCTCCATTGCTGGTGGGAGTGCCAACTGGTTCAGCCACTTTGGAAATCAGTGTGGAGATTCCTCAGAAAAATGGGAATAAACCTACCACAAGACCCAGCAACTCCACTCTTAGGCATATATCCAAAAGATGCCCATTCATACAACAAAGATGTCTGTTCCACTATGTTCATAGCAGCTTTATTTGTAATTGCCAGAACGTGGAAGCAACCTAGATGTCCCTCACCTGAAGAGTGGATAGAGAAAATGTGGTACATCTACACAATGGAGTACTATTCAGCAGAAAAAAATAATGGAATCATGAGATTCGCAGGCAAATGGATGACACTAGAAGAAACCATCCTGAGTGAGGTAACCCAGTCACAAAAAGAGAAACATGGCATGTACTCTCTCATATATGGATTTTAGACATAGATCTGGGGAGTGCCAGCCTACAATCCTATGGCCAGAGAGTCTGGGAAACAGAAACTTTATTTAGTGGCTGATCGAAGAAGAGGCAGACTCCCTTGGTTAAGTACTGAGCTGAACTCAAGAAAGCCAGTAACAGAGAGGGAGGACTGATGATCAAAGGGATTAAGACTGGGCTGGTTTAACCCCCAGAAACAGCTGACCAGACAAAGGTTAACTCTTGAATCCCAGGCATTAGCCTGGGAAGCCAGCATGGGACTGATCAAGACCCCCTGAATCTGGGTGTCAGTGAAGAGGCCTAGGGAATCTATTGAGCCTTGGGCAGCAGATCAGTACCCATCCCAAGTATACACACGGACTTTGGACTCCCATAGAACAATGTGAGGTGCACTCTCACCCTGAACTCTTGGGGAAGGGTCTAGGCCCTGCCCTATATGAAATGACACACTATGCACACCCCCATGGAGGGCCTCACCCTCCCTGGAGAAATGAGGGGATAACGGGGGGGGAGGGCACGGGAGGAAGGGAGGGAATGGGAGAGGGACCTGGAACTGACTTGTGAAGCAACCTTGTTTCTTATCTAAATTTAAACTGGAAAATAAAATTTTAAAAAATGGAAAAAAAAGAGAGAACATTTAAAAAAAAAGCTACCCGTGTAGCTTCTCACAGTGTTGTATCACTAGTTTTCAAGTAGTTACACTTATAGTTTCTCACACAGTTTTGTATCATTAATTTTCAAGAATTTACACATGTAGTTTCTCACACAGTGTTGTATCAATATGTTCCAAGAGGTTACCCGGGTAGATTCTCAAACTGTGTTGTATCGTTAGTTTTCAAAAAGGTACATGTGTAGAATCTCACACAGCATTGTATTGTTAGTTTTCAATAATTTATGCCTGTAGTTTCTCACACAGTATTATATTGTTAGTTATCAATTAGGTACACGTGTAGATTCTCACAAAGCGTTGTATCATTAATTTTCAATAAGTTACACGAATAGATACACAGTATTGTGTCTTAATTTTCTTTTTTTTTGGTTTTTACGAGACAGGGTTTCTCTGTATTGTTTTGGAGGCTATCGGTCCAGCCTGGCCTCGAACTCACAGAGATCTGCCTGCCGAGGGCTGGGATTAAAGGCATGTGCCACAACCGCCCGGCGTGTCTTAATTTTCAATAAGTGACACCTGTAGATTCTCAGACAGCATTGCGTCGTTAGTTTTCAAAACATTACAAGTGTAGAATCTCACACAGCATTGTATCATTTGTTTTCAATAAGGTACAGATCTAGAATATCACAGAGTTTTTATCATTCGTTTTCAATAAATTACGCATGTAGTTTCTCACACAGTGTTGTATCTTTTGTTTTCATGTAGTTACAGTTATAGATTCTCACACAGATTTGTGTCATTAGTTTTCAACTACTTACTCATGTAGTTTCTCACACAGTGTTGTATCTAGTTTCCAATAAGTTACACATGAAGTTTCTCACAAAAGATTATTAGTGTTGTATCCTTAGTTTTCAAGAAGTTAGTCATGTAATTTCCCACACAGTGTTGTATCGTTAATTTTCAAGTTCTTACACTAATAGATTCTCACACAGTGTTGTATCATTATTTATCAATAAGGCACACATGTAGATTCTCAAACAGCAATGTATCATTAGTTTTCAAGAAGGTAGTCCTGTAGTTTCTCACACAGTGTTTTATCGTTAGTTTTCAAGAAGGAACGCTTATAGATTCTCACAAAGTATTGTATCATTTGTTTTCAATAAGTTACACGCATATATTCTCCCACTTTATTGTATCGTTAGTTTTTAATAAATTATGCATGTAGTTACATAGTGTTGTATCGATCGTTTCCAAGAAGTTACATGGGTAGTTTCTTTTTTTATCATTTTTTATTTTAATTTTAAATAGCTTGTTTTACATGTCAATCCCAGTTCCCTCTCCCTCCCCTCCTCCCGCACTCCCCTTCCCCCCCATCCTCCCAACCTATTGCCAAATCCTTCCACATAGGGGATATCTAGAGTCTGTCATTTCACTCCAGGTAGGGTCCAGGGACTCCCCTAAGAGTCCAGGCTGAGAGAGCATCCCTCTTTGTGCTATAGGCACACGATGACTGTTTGTTTTCCAGAGATAGACACTGATCCACAGCTCAGAGCCCCATAGGTTGCCCAGGACTTCTCGCTGACGCTCACATTTGGGGGGTCCAGATCAGTCCCATGCTGGCCTCGCCACTGTCGCTCTGGGTTCCAAGAGCTCTCCCCTGTTCAGATCAGCTGTCTCTGCTGGTTTTGCCAGCCCATTCTTTGCCAATTTGCTCATCACTCCTCTCTCTCTGTCACTGGTTTCCTTGGGTTCAGTCAGTGATTAATTGTGTGTTTGCCTCTGCTTCCATCAGTCACAGGATGAAGGCTCCAGGATGGTTATAGACATCAAGTTCATTATCAGGAATGGGCATTCGAGGTGGTCTCTCCACTATTTCTTAGCTTGCCAATTGGTGTTATCCCTTTAGATCACTCGAGGTCACTCTGGTGCCTGATCTGTCTTCTATCCTATGATTTCCTCTTCTCCCTATTCTGCCCCCACCCACTCAACTTCCTGTTCCCCCATGACCAACTCTCTTCCTCTTCACCCTATCTCTTCTTCCCAGTTCCCACTCCCCTCACCTGTCGCCGTGTTCCCCATCCATTCAGAGGACCTTGTCTCAATACTCTTCTCTTGGGTACTATGCATATATGCATAAATTTTAGGTTCTTTCCTGTTTCCCAGACTCTCTATCAGTGGAATGCAGACTAGGACTATCCTGATCCATGTCTAACATCCATATATGAGTGAGTACATACCATGTTTATCTTTTTGCAACTGGGTTACCTCACTCAGGATGGTTACTTACAGTGCTATCCTTTTACCTGCAAATTTCAAAATTCCATTGTTTTTTTCTGCTGAGTAATACTCCATTATGTAAATGTACCACATTTTCTCTATCCACTTTTCAATTGAGGGGCATCTAGGTTTCTTCCAGGTTCTGGCAATTACAAATAATGTTGCAATGAACATAGTAGAGCATATGCCCCTGTTGTATGAATTTGCCTCATTTGGATATAGGCTTAAGAGTGGAATTGCTGGGTCTAGTGGTACATTAATTCCCATTTTCCTGAGGAATCTCCATACTGACTTCCAAAGAGGCTGTATGAGTTGGCACTCCCACCAGCAGTGGAGGAGTATTCCCCTCTCTCCAAATCCTCTCCAGCATAAATTGTCTTCCGTGTTTTTGATTTTAGCCATTCTGAGAGGAGTAATATGGTATCTCAGAGTTGTTTTTATTTGCATCCACTGATGGCTAAGGATGTCTAGCACTTTCGTAAGTGTCTCTTGGGCATTTTAGCCTCCTCTATTAAGAATTCTCTTTTTAGTTCTGTACCCCACCTTTTAATTGGATCCTTTGGTGTTTTGGAGACTTGTTTCTTGAGTTCTTGGTAGATTTTGGAGATTAGCCCTCTGTCAGATGTAGGGTTAGTGAATATCTTTTCCCATTCTGTGGCCTGCCTTTTTGTCTTTTTGATTATGTCCTTTGCCTTAAAGAAGCTTTTTAGTTTCAGAACGCCCCATTTGTTAATTGTCGATCTCAGTGCCTGTGCCACTGGTGTTATGTTTAGGAAGTGGTCTCCTGTACCAACTCGTTGAAGAGTATCTCCCATTTTCTCTTCTAAAAGTTTCAGTGTGGCTGGATTTATGTTGAGATTTTTGATCCATTTGTACAAGGCAATAAACATGGATCTATCTGCAGTCTTCTGAATACCAGTACCCAGTTATGCCAGCCCCATTTGTTGAAGATGGTTTCTTTTTTCCATTGTACAGTTTTAGCATGTTTGTCAAAAATCAAGTGTTCATAGGTGTGTGGGTTAAAATTAGGGCTTTCGATTCGGTTCCATTGGACTACCTGCCTATTTTTGTGCCAATACCAAGCTGTTTTCAGGACTACAGCTCTATAATAGATCTTGAAGTCAGGTATGGTGATGCCTCCTGAAGTTCCTTTATTGTATAGGGTTGTTTTGGCTATCCTGGGCCTTTTGTAAATCTGTACTCCAAAAATTTGAAAATTTAAAAGAAATGGACTCTTTCCTGGATAGATATCACTTGCCAAAACTAAATCAAGAACAGATAAACAATCTAAACAGACCTATAACCCCTAATGAAATAGAAGCAGTCATCAAAAGTCTCCAAGACAAAAAAAGCCCAGGCCCAGATGGCTTCAGTGCAGAATTCTACCAGAAATTCAAAGAAGAGCTAATTCCAATACTCCTCAAAGTATTCCACACAATAGAAGCAGGAGGCTCACTGCCAAACTCTTTCTACGAGGTTACAATTACCTTGATACCCAAGCCACACAAAGACACAACTAAGAAAGAGAACTATAGACCAATTTCCCTCATGAACATCGATGCAAAAATACTCAATAAAATACTTGCAAACCGGATTCAAGAACACATCAGAAAAATCATCCACCATGATCAAGTATGCTTCATCCCAGGAATGCAGGGATGGTTCAACATTAGAAAATCTATGAATGTAATCCACCATATTAACAAACTGCGAAAAAAACCACATGATCATCTCACTAGATGCTGAAAAATCCTTTGACAAAATCCAGCACCCCTTCATGATAAAGGTCCTAGAGAGATCAGGGATAACAGGAACGTACCTGAATATAATAAAAGCAGTATACAGTAAACCAACAGCTAACATCAAATAAATGGAGAGAAACTCAAAGCAATTCCTCTAAAATCAGGAACAAGACAAGGCTGTCCACTCTCTCCATATATCTTCAATATTGTACTTGAAGTTCTAGCTACATCAATAAGACAACAAAAGGAGATAAAGGGGATACAAATAGGAAAAGAAGAAGTCAAACTTTCACTATTTGCAGATGATATGATAGTTTATATAAGTGACCCAAAAAACTCCACAAGGTTACTCATAGAGCTGATAAACACCTTCTGCAATGTGGCAGGATACAAGGTAAACTCAAAAAAACCAGTGGCCCTATTATATACAGATGATGAAGTGACTGAGAAAGAAATCAGAGAAACATCACCCTTTACAATAGCCAAAAACAGCATCAAATATCAGGGGATAATGTTAACCAAGGAAGTGAAAGAACTGTATATCAAGAACTTTATGTCTTTAAAGAAAGAAATCAAAGAAGATACCAGAAAATGGAAAGATCTCCCATGCTCTTGGATTGGTAGGATCAACATAATAAAAATGGCAATCTTGCCAAAAGTAGTCTACAGATTCAATGCAATCCCTATCAAAATTCCATCACAATTCTTCAAGGACCTGGAAAGAACATTAATCAACTTTATAAGGAAAAACATGGGTAGTTTCTTAAACTGTGTTGTATCATTAATTATCAACAAGTTACACATGTAGATACTTACACAGTGTTGTATCTTTAGTTTTCAATAAGATACTCCAGTAGTTTCTCACACAGTGTTGTATCGCTAGTTTTCAAGTAGTTACAATTATAGATTCTCACTCAGTTTTGTATGGTTAGTTTTCAAGAGATTACACATTCAGTTTCTCAAAGAGTTTTGTATGGATATTTTCCAAGAAGTTACACGGGTAGATTCTCAAACAGCATTGTATCGTTAGTTTTCAATAAGTTACACCTGTCGATTCTCCCAAAGCATTGTATCTTCACATTTCAATAAGGTACACGTGTCGAATCTCACACAGCATTGTGTTGTTAGTTTTTAATAAGGTATCCCACAAAGTGTAGTTTCCTTGTTTTTAATAAGTTATGCATATAGATGTGCAGGGAGCCAGAACTTGGAAGCAACCTCAATGCCCATCACCTGAAGAGTGGATAGAAAAAATGTGGTACATTTACACAATGGAGTATTATTTAGCAGAAAAAAACAAAGGAATCCTGAGATTTGTAGGCAAATGGATGTCCCTAGAAGAAACCATCTTGAGTGAGATAACGCAGTCACTGAAAGACAAACATGGTATGTACTCTCTTATATAGGGATTATAGACATAGATCTGGGGAATTCCAGGCTACAAACTCATGGCCAGAGAGTCTGTGAAAAGAAACTTCATTCAGTGGCTGATGGAAGAAGTGGCAGTCTCCCATGTCTAAGTACTGATCTGAACTCAAGAAAGCCAGTAACATAGAGGGAGGACAGATGACAAAAGGAGTTAAGGCTGTACTGGTTTAACCCCAGAAACAGCTAATCTGACAAGGGTTAACCCTTGAATCCAAAAGGGGACTGATCAAGAATCCCTGAATTGGGGTGTCAGTGAGGAGGCTTAGGTAATCTATTGAGCCTTGGGCAGTATATCAGTATTCATCCCGAATATACACATGGACATTGGACTCCCAATCAACAATGTGAGATTAAATCTCACCCTGAACTCATGTGGGAGGGTCTAGGCCCTGCCCTGGATGAAATGACAATCTATGGACAACCCCATGGAGGGCCTCACCCTCCCTGGGGAAATGAGGGGAAAATGGGGTGTTGGGAGGAGTGTACGGAAGGAGGGGAGGGAAAGTGAGAGGGATTAGGAACTGACTTTTGAACCAACCATGTTTCTAATCTAAATTTAAACTGAAAAATAAAAAAATTAATAATAAAAAAGAAGTTACACGTGTAGATTCTCAGACAGTGTTGTGTCTTTATGTTCAGGAAGTTACACATACAGATTCAAACACAGGGTTGTATCACTAATTTTCAATAAGATTCATGTGTAGTTTCTCACACAGTGTTTTATAGTTATTTTTGAATAAGTTACACATGTAGATTCTCACACAGTGTTGTATCATTACTTTTCAATAAGATAAACGTATAGAATCTCAGACAGTGTTGTACATTTAGTATTCAAGTAGTTACACATGTAGTTTCTCACACAGTGTTGTATCATTAGTTTTCAAGTAGTTACACATGTTGTTTCTCACAGTGATAAATTATTATTTTTCAATATGTTAAACGTGTAGATTCTCACACAGTGTTGTATCTTTAATTTTCAATAAGATACACATATAGATTATCACACAGTGTTATATCGTTAGTTTTCCAGAAGTTACTAATGTATTTTCTCACACAGAATTTTTTCGTTTGTTTTTAAGAAGTTATGCTTTCAGTTTATATCTCAGAGTAGTATCGTTAGATTTCAAAAAATTACACAGTGCTGTATCGTTAGTTTTCAAGAAGTTACACACATTGATACTCACACAGTGTTGTATTGTTAATTTTTAAGAACTTACATGTATATATTCACACTCAGTGTTGTATCGTTGGTTTTCAATAAATTACACGGGTGGATTCTGACAAAGTGTTGTATCTTTAATTTTTAAGTAGTTACACAGGTAGTTTCTCACACAGTGTTGTATCGTGAGTTTTCAGTAAGTTACACGTTTAGATACTTACACAGTTTTGGATCGATAGTTTTCAATAAGTTACACTTGTAGATTCTCACACAGCATTGTGTCGTTAGTTTTCAATCAGTTACACATATAGAATCACACACAGTGCTGTTTCATTAGTTTTCAAAAGTTACAGGTGTAGAATCTCACACAGCGTTGTATCATTAGTTTTCAAGTATTTACGCATTTAGTTCCTCTCACAGTGTTTTAAAGTAATTACACTCAGATTCTTACACATTGTTGTATCGTTAGTTATCAATAAGGTACACATGTACATTCTCACACAGCATTATCTCGTTAGTTTTCGATAAGGTACACGTGCTGAATTTCACACAGGGTTGCATCATTAGCTTTAAATAAGTTGCACGTGTGGAATCTCAAACAATGTTGTATCGTTAGTTTTCAATATGTTACAAGTGTACATGCTCACAAATCGTTTGATAGTTTTCAATAAGTTACACGCGTAGATACTTACACAGTGTTGTATATATAGTTTTCAATAAGTTACACCTGTATATTCTCACACAGTGTTTGGTCATTAGTTTTCAATATGTTACTCATGCAGATTCTCATGCTGTGTTGGATCATTAGTTGTCAGTAACTTACACCTGTAGATTCTCACACAGCATTGTATCATTAGTTTGTAACATTTTACACGTGTAGATTCTAACACAATGTTATGTCGGTAGTTTTCAATGAGTTACACGTGTAGATCTCACACAGGTTTGGATCGTTATTTTTCAATAAGTTACACATGTAGGTCCCACGCAGAATTGTATTGCTGGTTTTCAATAAGGCACACAAGTAGATTCTCACACATTGTTGTATCGTTTGTTTTCAATAAGGTACAAGTGTAGAATCTCACACAGTGTTGTATCGTTAGATTTCAAGAATTTACGCATGTAAATTCCCACACCGTGTTGTATCGCTTGTTTTCATGTAGTTACACTCATAGATTCTCCCACATTGTTTTAACATTAGTTATCAATAAGGTACCCGTGCAGATTCTCACACAGCTTTGTATCGTTAGTTTTCAATAAGGTAGACGTGTTGAATCTCATACAGCGTTGTATTCTTTATTTCAATAAGGAACACGTGTAGATTATCACACAGTGTTGTAACGTCAATTTTCAATAAGTTGCACGAGTAGAATCTCACACACTCTTGTATCATTAGTTTTCAATAAGTTACACGTGTAGAATTGCACACATTATTGTGTCATTACTTTTCAATGAAGTACACGTTTAGAATCTCACACATCATTGTAACGTTAGTTTTTAATAAGGTACACGTGTAGAACTAACACAGCGCTGTTTCATTAGTTTTCAAAAACATACACGTGTAGATTCTCACACAGGCTTGTATCGTTAGTTTTCAATAAGGTACATGGGAAGAATCTCACACATTGTTGTATCATTAGTTTTCAATGAGGTACACGTGTAGAATCTCACATAGCATTTTTGGTTAGTTTTCAATAAGTTACTCATGCAGATTCTCACACAGTGTTGGATCTTTAGTTCACAATAACTTACACCTGTAGATTCTCACACAGCATGGTATCATTAGTTTTCAATAACATACACGTGGAGATTCACAAACAGCGTTGTATGGTTAGTTTTCAAAAAGTTACACATGTAGATTTTCACACAGCATTTTATCGTTAGTTTTCAGCATTGTACATGTGTAGATTCTCAAACAGCATTGTATCATTATTTTTCAATAACGTACAAGTGTAGATTCTCAAACAACGTCGTATCATTAGTTTTCAATAAGTTACACGTGTAGATTCACACACAGCATTGTATCCTTACATTGCAATAAGGTACACGTGTAGATGATCACACAGCTCTGTATGGTTAGTTTTCAATAAGGTACATGGGTAGACTCTCACACATCGTTGTATCATTAGTTTTCAATAAGGTACACGGGTAGAATCTCACACAGAATTGTACCGTTAGTTTTCAATAAGGTACACATGTAGAATATCACAGAGCGTGGTATCATTTGTTTTCAAGAAGCTAAGCATGTAGTTACTCACACAGTTTCATATCGTTAATTTTTAAAAAAATTATGCATGTAGTTTCTCACATAGTCTTGTACCGATATTTTCCACGATGTTACACTGGTAAATACTCAAACTGTGTTGTATCATTATTTTTCAATAAGTTACACGTGTAGATTCTCACACAGCGTTGTATTGTTAGTTTTCAATAAAGTACATGTGTAGATTCTCACACAGTGTTGTATCATTAGTTTTAAATATCGTACAACGTAGATTTTCAAACAGAGTTGTATCGTTAGTTTTCAGTATGTTACGCGTGTAGATTCACACACAGCGTTGTATCCTTAGTTTTCGATAAGGTACACGTATTGATTCTCACACAGCGTTGTATCATTAGTTTGCAATAAGGTACACGTGTAGATGATCACACAGCTTTGTATGGTTAGTTTTCAGTAAGGTACAAGGGTAGAATCTCACACAGCATTGTATCATTAGTTTTCAATTAGGTACACGTGTAGAATCTCAAACAGCATTGCATCTTTAGTTTTTAAGTAGTTACGAAGAGTTTCTCACACAGTGATGTATCACTAGTTTTCAAGTAGTTACAATTATATATTCTCACACAGTTTTGTATCATTAGTTTTCAAAAAGGTACATGTGTAGATTCTCAAACAGTGTTCGTTTGTTTTCAATAAGTTACTCATGTAGATTCTCCCACAGTGTGGGATCGGTAGTTTTCAATAAGGTACACGTGTAGAATCTCACAAGGCATTGTATCATTAGTTTTTAATAAGGTACACGTGTAGATTATCACAAAGCTTTGTATTGTTAGTTTTTGATAAGGTACAGTTGTTGAATCTAACACAGCATTGTATCGTTAGTTTTCAATACAGTACACGTGTATATTATCACACAGAGTTGTTGCATTAGTTTTCAATGAGTTGTACGTGTAGAATCTCACATACTCTTGTATTGTTAGTTTCAATAATTTACACGTGTAGATACTTACCCAATGTTGTATCTTAAGTTTTCAGTAAGTTTCACCGGTAGACTCTCAGACAGCTTGTGTTGATAGTTGTCAGTAAGGTACATGTGATGAATCTCCCACAGCATTGTATCCTTAGGTTTCAATAAGGAACAGGTGTAGAATTTCACACTACCTTGTAATGTTAGTTTTCAAGAAGCTACACATGTAGATTCTAACACAGTTTATTATCACTAGTTTTCAAGTAGTTACACTTATAGATTCTCACACAGTTTTGTATCCTTAGTTTTCAAGAATTTATGCATGTAGTTTCTCATACAGTGTTGTATCAATATTTTCCAAGAAGTTACACGTGTAGATTCTCAAACTGTGTTGTATCTATAGTTTTCAATAAGTTACACCTGTAGATTCTCACAAAGCTTTTTATCGTTTGTTTTCAATAAGGTACACGTGTAGAGTCTCACACAGTGTCATATCATTAGTTTTCAATAAGATACACGTGTAGAATCGCACACAGTGTTGTGTTGTTAGTTTTCAATAATTTACACGTGTAGATCTCACACAGTATTGGATGGTAAGTTTTCAATAAGTTACACCTGTAGGTCTCACACAGCATTGTATCGCTGGTTTTCAATGAGGTACACAGGAATATTCTCACACAGTGTTGTATGGTTAGTTTTCTCTAAGGTACACGTGTAGAATCTCACACTTCGCTGTATATTTAGTTTTCAATAAGGTACACGTGTATAATCTCACACAACGTTGTAGTGTTAGTTTTCAATAAGTTACATGTGTAGATTATCACACAGCGTTGTAGCGATAGTTTTCAATAAGTTATAGGTGTAGAATAGCACACAGTGTTGTATCGTTAGTTTTCAATAATTTACACGTGTAGAATCACACACAGTGTTGTTTCCTTAGTTTTCAATAATTTTCACATGTAGATATCCACACAGTGTTGGATCGTTAGTTTGCAATAAGATACACATGTAAAATCTCACACAGCGTTGTATCATTATTTTTCAAGAAGCTACACATTTAGTTTCTCACACAGTGTTTACTGCTAGTTTTCAAGTTGTTACACTTATAGATTCTCACACAGTTTTGTATCGTTAGTTTTCAATAAGGTACACGTGTAGAATCTCAAACAGCATTGTATCCTTAGTTTTCAATAAGTTACACATATAGATTCTCACACAGCTTTCTATCGTTTGTTTTCAATAAGTTACACGTGGAGAGTCTCACACATAATAGTATCCTTTGTTTTCAATAAAGTACACGTGTAGAATCTCACACAGTGTTCTATAGTTACTTTTCAAGATATTATGCATGTTGTTTCTCACACAGTGTAGTATCGATTGTTTCCAAGAAATTACACGTGTAGATTCTGATACAGTATTGTATCTTTAGTTTTCAATATGTTACATGTGGAGATACTTACGCAGTGTGGTATCTTTAGTTTTCAATAAGTTACACCTGTAGATTCTCACACAGCCTTGTATCATTAGTTTTCAATAAGGTACATGTGTAGAATCTCACACAGCTTTTAACGTTAGTTTTTTCAATAAGGTACACATGTAAAATCGTTTTTTTAGTAATATTTTTTTTATTTTCCATTTTAAATTTAGATAAGAAACAAGGTTGCTTCACAAGTCAGTTCCAGGTCCCTCTCCCATTCCCTCCCCTCCTCCCGTGCCCTCCCCCCCATCCCCCCCCGGTTATCCCCTCATTCCCCCAGGGAGGGTGAGGCCCTCCATGGGGGTGTCCATAGTCTGTCATTTCATATAGGGCAGGGCCTAGACCCTTCCCCAAGAGTTCAGGGTGAGAGTGCACCTCACATTGTTCTATGGGAGTCCAGAGACCGTGTGTATATTTGGGATGGGTACTGATCTGCTGTCCAAGGCTCAATAGATTACCTAGGTCTCCTCACTGACACCCAGATTCAGGGGGTCTTGATCAGTCCCATGCTGGATTCCCAGGCTGATGCCTGGGATTCAAGAGTTAACATTTGTCTGGTCAGCTGTTTCTGGGGTTCAACCAGCCCAGTCTTAATCCCTTTGATCATCAGTCCTCCCTCTCTGATACTGGCTTGCTTGAGTTCAGCTCAGTACTTAACCAGCCAGTAAATGAAGTTTCTGTTTCCCAGACTCTCTGGCAATAGGATTGTAGGCTGGCACTCCCCAGATCTATGTCTAAAATCCATATATGAGAGAGTACATGCCATGTTTCTCTTTTTGTGACTGGGTTACCTCACTCAGGATGGTTTCTTCTAGTGTCATCCATTTGCCTGTGAATCTCATGATTCCATTATTTTTTTCTGCTGAATAGTACTCCATTGTGTAGATGTACCACATTTTCTCTATCCATTCTTCGGGTGAGGGACATCTAGGTTGCTTCCAAGTTCTGGCTATTACAAATAAAGCTGCTATGAACATAGTGGAACAGACATCTTTGTTATATGAATGGGCATCTTTTGGATATATGCCTAAGAGTGCAGTTGCTGGGTCTTGTGGTAGGTTTATTCCCATTTTTCTGAGGAATCTCCATACTGCTTTCCAAAGTGGCTGAACCAGTTGGCACTCCCACCAGCAATGGAGGAGTGTCCCCCTTTCACCACATCCTCTCCAGCATAAATTGTCATTGGTGTTTTTGATTTTAGCCATTCTGACAGGAGTGAGATGGTATCTCAGAGTTGCTTTGATTTGCATTTCCCGGATGGCTAAGGATGTTGAGCACTTTCTCAAGTGCCTCTCAGCCATTTTAGACTCCTCTATTGAAAACTCTCTATTTAGTTCTGCAGCCCACTTCTTAATTGGGTCCTTTGCTGTTTTGGAGACTTGCTTCTTGAGTTCTTTGTAAATTTTGGAGATCAACCCTCTGTCAGATGTGGGATTAGTGAATATTTTTTCCCATTCTGTGGGCTGCCTTTTTGTCTTGCTGACTGTGTCCTTTGCCTTACAGAAGCTTCACAGTTTCAGTAGGTCCCATTTATTAATTGTTGATCTCACTGTCTGTGCTACTGGTGTTATGTTCAGGAATCTGTCTCCTGTACCAATTCGTTCAAGGGTACCACCCACTTTCTCTTCTAAGAGGTTCAGTGTAGCTGGATTTATGTTGAGGTCTTTGATCCATTTGGACTTGGCGATAAACATGGATCGATCCGCATTTTTCTACATGCCAGTCTCCAATTATGCCAGCACCATTTGTTGAAGATGCTTTCTTTATTCCATTGTATATTTTTAGCTTCTTTGTCAAAGATCAGATGTTCGTACGTGTGTGGGTTAGTACCCGGATTTTCAATTCGATTCCATTGGTCTGCCTGTCTATTTTTGTGCCAATACCAAGCTGTTTTCAGGACTATAGCTCTATAATAGAGCTTGAGGTCAGGGATGGTGATGCCTCCGGACGTTGCCTTGTTGAACAGGGTTGTTTTGGCTATCCTGGGTCTTTTGTTTTTCCATACAAAATTGATTATTGTTCTTTCAAGGTCTGTGAAGAATTGTGCTGGGATTTTAATGGGGATAGCATTGAATCTGTAGATTGCTTTTGGCAGGATTGCCATTTTTACTACATTGATCCTACCTATCCAAGAGCATGGGAGATCTTTCCATTTTCTGAGGGCTTCTTTAATTTCTTTCTTTAAAGATTCAAAGTTCTTACGATACAGGTCTTTCACTTGTTTGGTTAGCGTTACCCCAAGGTATTTTATGTTGTTTGTGGCAATTTTAAAGGGTGATGTTTCTCTGATTTCTCTTTCAGCCATTTTATCATCTGTATATAGTAGGGCTACTGACTTTCTTGAGTTGATCTTGTAACCTGCCACTTTGCTGAAGGTGTTAATCAGCTGTAAGAGTTCCCTGGTAGAGTTCTTTGGGTCATTGATGTAAACTATCATATCGTCTGCAAACAGTGAAAGTTTGACTTCTTCCTTCCCAATTTGTATCCCCTTGATCCCCCTTTGTTGTCGTATGGCAATAGCTAGAACTTCAAGTACCATGTTGAAAAGGTATGGAGAGAGTGGACAGCCTTGTTTTGTTCCTGATTTTAGAGGAATTGCGTTGAGTTTCTGTCCATTTAGTTTGATGTTGGCTGTTGGTTTACTGTATATGGCTTTTATTATGTTTAAGTATGTCCCTGTTATCCCAGATCTCTCCAAGACCTTTATCATGAAGGGGTGTTGGATTTTGTCAAAGGCTTTTTCAGCATCTAGTGAGATGATCATGTGATTTTTGTTTTTCAGCTTGTTTATATGGTGGATTACGTTGATGGATTTTCGTATGTTGAACCATCCCTGCATCCCTGGGATGAAACCTACTTGATCGTGGTGAATGATTGTTTTGATGTGTTCTTGGATCCGATTTGCCAGTATTTTATTGAGTATTTTTGCATCAATGTTCATGAGGGATATTGGTCTGAAGTTCTCTTTCTTGGTTGTATCTTTGTGTGGCTTGGGGATCAAGGTTATTGAAGCCTCATAGAAAGAGTTTGGCAAAGACCCTTCTGCTTCTATTGTGTGGAACACTTTGAGAAGAATTGGTATAAGCTGCTCTTTGAATTTGTGGTAGAATTCTGCACTGAGGCCATCTGGACCTGGACTTTTTTTGGTTGGGAGACTTTTGATGACAGCTTCTATTTCCATAGGGGTTATAGGTCTATTTAAATTGCTTATCTGTTCTTGATTTAGTTTTGGCAAATGATAGCTGTCCAGGAAGTCATCCATTTCCTTTAAATTTTCGAATTTTGTGGAGTACAGGTTTTCAAAGTATGACCTAATGATTCTATGGATTTCCTCAGAGTCTGTTGTTATGTCCCCCTTTTCATTTCTGATTTTGTTAATTTGAGTGTTCACTCTCTGCTGTTTGGTAAGTTTGGACAAAGGTTTGTCTATCTTGTTGATTTTCTCAAAGAACCAACTCTTCGTTGCATTGATTCCTTTGTATTGTTTTCCTGGTTTCTACTTTGTTGATTTCAGCCCTCAATTTGATTATTTCCTGGCATCTACTCCTCCTGGGGGAGTTTGCTTCTTTGTGTTCTAGAGCTTTTAGCTGTGATGTTAATTCTCTGGTATAACTGTTTTCCTGTTTCTTCATGTGAGCACTTAGTGCTATGAACTTCCCCCGTAGCACTGCTTTCAAAGTGTCCCATAGGTTTGGGTATGTTGTGTCTTCATTCTCATGTAAAATCTTAAACAGCATTGTATTGTTTGTTTTTAAGTAGTTACACATAGAGTTTCTCACAAAGTGATGAATCGCTAGTTTTCAAGTATTTACGCTTATAGATTGTCACCCAGAATTGTATCGCTAGTTTTCAATAAGGTACACGTGTAAAATATCACAAAGCGTTGTGTCTTTACTTTTCAATAAGTTACACATGTAGATACTTAACAGTGTTGTATCTTGCGTTTTCAATAATTTACACCTGTAGATTCTCACAAAGCATTATGTCATCTGTTTTCAATAAGGTACACGTGCAGAATCACCCAGTGTTGTAGTTTACAATAAGTTATACGTGTAGAATCACACAAGCGTTGTAGCGTTAGTTTTCAATAAGTTACATGTATAGAATCACACAGTGTTGTAGCGGTAGTTTTCAAAAAGTTACACGTGTAGAATCGCACACAGTGTTGAAGAGTTAGTTTTCAATTAGTTACAGGTGTAGAATCGCACACAGCATTATATCGTTAGTTTTTAATAATTTACACGTGTAGATTCTCACACAGTGTTGGATCATTAGTTCTCAATAAGTTACACCTGTAGTTTCTCACACAGCATTGTATCTGTACTTTTCAATAAAGTACACGTGTAGAATCTCACACAGCATTTTATTGTTAGTTTTCAGTAAGGTATACGTGTAGGTTATCACACATGGTTGTATTGTTAGTTTTTGAAAAGGTACATGTGTTGAATCTCACACAGCATTGTATCCTTAGTTTTCAATAAGTTACACGTCTAGAATCGTACACAGTGTTGTGTTGTTAGCTTTCCATAATTTACACGTTTACATTCTCACAAAATGTTGGATCCTTAGTTTTCAAGAAGTTAAACCTGTAGATCTCACATAGCGATGTATTGTTAGTTTTCAATAATGTACACGTGCAGAATCTCACACAGCGTTGTATCGTTAGTTTTCAATAAGTTACACGTGTAGAATCGCACACAGTGTTTTCTTGTTAGTTTTCCATAATTTACACATGTAGATTCTCAAACAGAGTTCAATCTATAGTTTTCAATAAATTACACCTGTAGGTTCTCACACAACCTTGTAACGTTAGTTTTCAAGAATCTACGCATTAGATTTTCACACAGTGTAGCATCGCTAATTTTCAAGTAGTTACACTTATAGATTCTCAAACAGTTTTGTATCGTTGGTTTTCAAGAAATTACACATATAGTTTATCACACAGTGTTGTATCGCTATTTTCTACAAAGTTACACAGGTATATTCTCAAACTGTGTTGTATCATTAGTTTTGAATAAGTTATAACTGTAGATTCTAACACAGCTTTGAAACATTAGTTTTCAAAAAGGTACACGTGTAGAATCTCACAGAGCGTTTTATCGTTAGTTTTCAATAAGATACACTTGTAGATTATCACACAGCATGGTAGTGTAAGTTTTCAGTAAGTTACACTGGTAGAATCACACACAGTGATTTGTCTTTAGTTCAATAGTTTACACGGGTAGATTCTCACACAAAGTTGGATCGTTAGTTTTCAAGAAGTTAAACCTGTAGATCTCACATAGCAATGTATTTTTAGTTTTCAATAAAGTACTACGTGTAGAAACTCACACAGCGTTGTATAGTTAGTTTTCTATAAGTTACACGTGAAGAATCGCACACAGTGTTTTGTTGTTAGTTTTCCATAATTTACACGTGTAGATTCTCAAACAGAGTTCCATCTATAGTTTTCAATAAGTTACACCTGTAGATTCTCACACAGCCTTGTAATGTTAGTTTTCAAGTATCTAAGCATGTAGTTTCTCACACAGTGTAGTATCGCTAGTTTTCAGGTAGTTAGACTTATAGATTCTCACACAGTTTTCTATCGTTCATTTTCAAGAAATTACACATGTAGTTTCTCACACAGGGTTGTATCGATATTTTCCAAGAAGTTACACGGGTCGATTCTCAAACAGTGTTTTATGGTTAGGTTTCAATAAGTTATACCTATAGATTCTCACACACCATTGCATTGTTTCTTTTCAATAAGATACAAGTGTAGAGTCTCACACAGTGTGGTATCTTAGTTTTCAAAAAGTTACACGTGTAGAATCGCATACACAGTTGTGTCGTTATTTTTCCATATTTTACATGTGTCGATGTTCAAACAGCATTCGACCTTTATCTTTCAATAAGTTATACCTGTAGATTTTCACACAGCATTGTACCGATAGTTTTCAATAAGGTACACGTGTAGAATCTCACACAGCCTTGTAACAATTGTTTTCAAGAATCTATGCATGTATTTTCTCACCCAGAATAGTATCGATAGTTTTCAATTAGTTACAAGTATAGATTCTCACACAGATTTGTGTCGTTCGTTTTCAAGAAATTACACATGTAGTTTCTCACACAGGGATGTATCCATGTTTTCCAAGAAGTTACACGGGTCAATTCTCAAACTGTGTTGTGTGGTTAGGTTTCAATAAGTTACACCTGTAGATTCTCACACAGCTTTGTCTTGTTTCTTTTCAATAAGATACAAGTGTAGAGTCTCATACAGTGTGGTATCTTAGTTTTCAAAAGGTACACATTTAGAATCGCACACAGAATTGAGTCCTTATTTTTCCTTAATTTACACGTGTAGATTCTCAAACAGCATTCAATCGTTAGTTTCCAATAAGTTACACCTGTAGATTTTCACACGGCATTGCATCATTAGTTTTCAATATGGTACGCTTGTAGAATCTCACAGAGCGTTGTATCGTTAGTTTTCGTGAATTTATACATGTAGTTTCTCACAAACAATCTAGTATCGATATTTTCCAATATGATACACATGTAGATTCTCACACAGCTTTGTATTGTGAGTTTTCAATAAGTTACACGTGTAGATTATCACACAGCGTTGTATCTTTTGTTTTCAATAAGTTACACATGTAGATACTTACACAGTGTTGTATCTTCCTTTTTCAATAAGTTACACCTGTAGATTCTCACACAGCGTTATGTCGTTATTTTTCAATCAGGTACAAACAAGTGTAGAATCTCACAAAACGTTGTATTGTTAGTTTTCAAGTAGTGACACATGTAGTTTCTCACACATTGTTTTATTTCTTTTTTCAAGTAGTTCCACCAATAGATTATCACGGAGTATTGTATCGTTAGTTATAACTAAGGTACACGTGTAGGTACTCACACAGCGTTGTATCGTTAGTTTTCATGAATTTATACATGTAGTTTCTCACAAACAATCTAGTATCGATAGTTTCCAAAATATTACACATTTAGATTCTCACACAGCTTTGTATTGTTAGTTTTCAATAAGTTACACGTGGAGATTTTCACACAGCGTTGTAACGGTAGTTTTCAATATGTTATACGTGTAGATTCTCAAACAGCATTCGATCGTTAGTTTAAAATAAGTTACACTTGTAGATTTTCACACAGCATTGGATCCTTAGTTTTCAATTAGGTACACTTGTAGAATCTCACATAGGGTTGTATCGTTATTTTTCAAGAATTTCCACATGTAGTTTCTCACACAGTGTAGTATCGATAGTTTCCAAGAAGTCACACTTTTAGATTCTCACCCTGTGTTGTATCTTTAGTTTTCAATAGGTTACACGTGGAGATACTTACACAGTGTTGTATCTTTATTTTTCAATAAGTGACAACTGTAGATTCTAGCACAGCATTGTATCATTAGTTTTCAATAAGGTAAAAGTGAAGAATCTCACACAGCATTGTATCGTTAGTTTTTAAGAAGTTACCCATATAGTTTCTCACACAGTGTTGTATGGTTTGTTTTTAATAAGGTACACGTGTAGATTATCACACAGCGTTGTATCTTTTGTTTACAATAAGTTACACCTGTAGATTCTCACACAGCGTTATGTCGTTAGTTTTCAATAAGGTACAAGTGTAGAATCTCACACAACGTTGTATTGTTAGTTTTCAAGTAGTGACACATGTAGTTTCTCACACATTGTTTTATTACTTTTTTCAAGTAGTTACACCAATAGATTATCACGCAGTATTATATCATTAGTTATAACTAAGTTGCACGTGTAGGTACTCACACAGCGTTGTATCGTTAGTTTTCAATAAGGTACACGTGTAGAATCTCACACATCGCTGTATCGATAGTTTTCAATTAGGTACACGTGTAGAATCTCACACAGCATTGTATCATTAGCTTTCAAGAAGTTACACGATTAGATTATCACACAGTGTTGTAGCGATGGTTTTCAATATGTTACACGTGTAGAATCGCACACAGTGTTGGGTCGTTAGTTCAAAACTTTACAGGGGTAGATACTCACACAGGGTTGAATCGTTAGTTTTCAATAAGTTACACCTGTAGATCTCACACAGCGTTGTATCGTTAGTTTTCAATTAGTTACAGGTGTAGAGTATCACCCAGCATTGGAGTGTTAGTTTTCAATAAGTTACACGTGTAGATTCACAACACAGTTTTGTGTCGTTAGTTTTCCATGATTACACGTGTAGATTATCAAACAGCATAGATCGTTAGTTTCCAATAAGTTACACCTGTAGATTTTCACACAGTATTGTATCGTTAGTTATCAATAAGGTACAAGTGTAGATACTCACACAGCGTTGTATCATTAGTTTTCAAGAAGGTACACATGTAGAATCTCACACAGCTTTGTATACTTGGCATTCAATAAGTTACACATGTAGATTATCACACAGTGTTGTAGCGATAGTTTTCAATGAGTGACACCTGTAGAATCACACACAGTGATGTAGCATTAGTTTTCAATAAGTTACAGGTGTAGAATTGCACACCGTGCTATGTCGTTAGTTCAATAATTTACACGGGTAGATTCCCACACAGTATTGTATCGTTAGTTTTTAATAAGTTACACCTGTAGATCTCACATAGCATTGTGTAGTTAGTTTTCAATAAGGTACATGTGTAGATTATCCCACAGTATTTTAGCGATAATTTTCAATAACTTACACCGTGTAGAATCGCATACAGTGTTGTGTCGTTAGTTTTCCATAATTTACACTTGTAGATTCTCACACATTGTTGATCGTTACTTTCAATAATTTAAACCTGTAGATCTCACATAACATTGTATCGTTAGTTTTCTATAAGGTACACGTGTAGGTTCTCAAACAACGGTGTATCATTAGTTTTCAATAAGGTAAACGTGTAGATTATCACACAGCATTGTAGAGTTAGTTTTCAGTAAGTTATACCTGTGGATTCTCAAACAGCTTGCATTGATTGTTTTGAATAAGTTACACTTGTTGAATCTCACACAGCGTTTCATCATTAATTTTCAATATGGTACACATATTGAAGTTTATCACACAGTGTAGTATCGCTAGTTTTCAAGTAGTTACACTTATAGTTTTTCACCCAGATTTCTATCGTTGATTTTCAAGAAATTAAGCATGTAGTTTCTCCCACAGTATTGTATCCATATTTTCCAAGAAGTTACACGTGTAGATTCTCAAACTGTGTTTTATCGTTAGTTTTCAATAATTTACACTTGTAGAATCTCACACAGCAGTGTATCGTTAGTTTTCAAGAAGTTACACTGTAGATTATCACACAGCATTGTAGTGTTAGTTTTCAATATGTGACACATGTAGAATCGCACACAGAGCTGTATCATTATTTGTCCATAATTTACACGTGTGTATTCTCAAACAGCGTTTGATCATTTGTTTTCTAAAAGTCACACCTGTAGATTCTCACACAGCATTGTATTGTTAGTTTGCAATAAGGTACACGTGTAGAATCTCAAAAAGTGTTGTGTTGTTAGTTTCCAAGAATTTAAACGTGTAGATTCTCACACTGTTTTGTATCTTTAATTTTCAATAGGTTACACGTGGAGATACTTACACAGTTTTGTATTTTTAGTTTTCAATAAGTTACACATGTAGATTCTCACAAAAACATTTTATCGTTAGTTTTCAATGAGGTACACGTGTAGAATCTCACACAGCATTGTATCGTTAGTTTTTAAGAAGTTACCCAATAGTTTCTTACACAGTGTTGTATCACTAATTTTTAATAAGGTACAAGTGTAGATTATCACACAGCGTTGTATTTTTGTTTTCAATAAGTTACACATATAGATACTTACATAGTGTTGTATCTTCCTTTTTCAATAAGTTACACCTGTAGATTCTCACACAGCTTTATGTCGTTAGTTTTCAATACGGTGCACGTGTCATAACTCAAACAGCGTTGTATCGTTAGCTTTCAATAAGGTACATGTGTAGAATCTCACACAGCCTTGTAACGTTAGTCTTCAAGAAGCTAAGCATGTAGATTCTCACATAGTGTAGTATCGCTAGTTTTCAAGTAGTTACACTTATGGATTCTCACACAGTTTTGTATGGTTAGATTTCAAGAAACTACTCATGTAATTTTTCACACAGTGTTGTATCAATATTTTCCAAGAAGTTACACCGGTAGTTTCTCAAACTGTGTTTTATCGTTAGTTTTCAATAAGGTGCACGTGTAAATTATCACACAGCTTTGTATCTTTAGTTATCTATAAGGTACATGTGTTGAATCTCGCACAGCATTGTATGGTTAGTTTTCCTATAAGGTACACGTGTAGATTATCACACAGCGTTGTAGCATTAGTTTTCAATAAGTTGCACTTGTAGAATCACACACTCTGTTGTACCTTTAGTATTCAATAAGTTACTCGTGTATATTCTCACACAGCTTTGTATCGTTAGTTTTCAGAATTTACATGTGTAGATACTTACACCATGTTGTATGTTTAGTTTTCAAGAAATTACACATGAAGATTGTCACACAACTTGTATTGATAATTTTCAATACAGTACGCGTATTGAATCTCGCACAGCGTTGTGCCATTGGTTTTCAGTAAAGTGCAGGTGTAGAATCTCAGAAAGCCTTGTAAGCTTAGTTTTCAAGAAGCTACCCATGTAGTTTCTCACACAGTGTAGTATTGCTAGTTGTCAAGTAGTTACACTTATAGATTCTCACCCAGATTTGGATCGTTCATGTTCAAGAAATTATGCATGTAATTTCTCACAGAGAGTTGTATTGATATTTTCCAAGAAGTTACATGGGTAGATTCTCAAACTGCGTTGTATGATCAGTCTTCAATAAGTTACACCTGTAGATTTTCAAACAGCTTTGTAACGTTACTTTTCAATAAGTTACACCTGTAGATTCTCACACAACATTGTATATTTAATTTTCGATAAGGTACGTATGTAGAATATCCCACAGCATTGTATTGTTAGTTTATATATTATCTCAAACAGTGTAGAAGCAAGTTTTCAAGTAGTTATGCTTATAGATTTTCACACTGATTTGTATCGTTAGTTTTCAATAGTGTACACATGTAGATTATCACAAAACATTGTAGAGTAGTTTTCAATTCTGTACAGGTTTAGAACCTCACACAGTGTGTATCGTTAGTTATCGATAAGGTACATGTGTTGAATCTCACACAGTGTTGTATTTTCAGTTTTCAATAAGTTACACATGTAGATACACAGTTTGTATTGAATTTTTTCAATAAGGTACACGTGTTGAATCTCACACAGCATTGTGTCATTAGTTTTCAATAAGGTACACGTGTAGAATCTCACACAGTCTTGTAACATTAGTTTTCAAGAAGCTATGCATGTAGTTTTTCATACAGTGTTGTATCACAGGTTTTCAAGTAGTTACACTTATAGATTGTCACACAGTTTGGCATTGTTATTTATCAAGATATTATGCATGTAGTTTCTCACACAGTGTTGTATCGATATTTTCCAAGAAGTTACATCACTAGATTCTCAAACTGTGTTGTATTGTTAGTTTTCAATGAGGTACACGTGTAGAATCTCACTCAGCGTTGTATCGTTAGTTTTCAATAAGTTACACTTGTATATTATCACACTTCATTGTATGGTTGTTTTGCAAAAAGTTACACGTGTAGAATCATACAGATGTTGTGTCGTTAGATTTTAATTATTTACACGCGTAGATTCTCAAACAGTGTTGGAACGTTTGTTTTCAATAACTTACACCTGTATATTCTCACACAGCTTTGTATCATTATTTTTCAATAAAGTACCCGTGTAGATTCTCACACTGCCTTGTATTGTTAGTTTTCAATAAGGTGCACATGTAGAGTCACACAGTGTTGTATGGTTATTTTTCAATATGTTACACCTGTAGCTTCTCTCACAGCTTTGTGGCCTTAGTTTTCAATAAGGCACACGTGTAGATTCTCGCAAAAAGTTGTATCGTTAGTTTACAATAGGGTACATGTGTAGAATTTCACATATCATTGTATCATTAGTTTTCAATATGGTACACGAGTAGAATCTCACACAGCGTTGTATTGTTAATTTTCAATAAGTTAAATGTGTAGAATATCACACAGCGTTGTATCGTTAGTTTTAAACAAGTTACACGTGTAGAATTTCACACATCATTGTATCATTAGTTTTCAATATGGTACACGAGTAGAATCTCACACAGCATTGTATCGTTAGTTTTCAATAAGTTACACGTGTAGATTATCACACAGCATTGTAGCGTTAGTTTTCAATAAGTTACACATGTTGAACCACACACCATGTTGCATCCTTAGTTTTTAATTATTTACACGTGTAGATTCTCACACAGTGTTGTATCGTTAGTTTTCAATAAGTTACACGTGTAGAATTTCACACATTTTTGTATCGTTTGTTTTCTATAAGTTACACGTGTAGGATCATACAGATGGTTGTGCCATTAGATTTTAGTTATATACATGTGTAGATTCTCAGACAGTGTTGGATCATTTGTTTTCAATAAATCACACTTCATTGTATGGTTATTTCTCAATAAGTTACACGTGTAGAATCACACACATCATTGTATTGATAGTTTTCAATAAGGTACATGTGTAGAATCACACACAGCGTTGTATCATTAGTTTTCAATTTGTTACATGTGTAGATTATGACACAGCGTTGTAGCGTTAGTTATCAATACGTTCCAGGTATTGAACCACACACAGTGTTGCATTGTTAGTTTTTAATTATTTCCACGTGTAGATTCTCTCACAGTGTTGAATCGTTAGTTTTCAATAAGGTAAAGATGTAGAATCTCACACAGACTTGTATCGTTATTTTTCAAGAATTGATGCATATAGTTTCTCACACAGTTTTGTATTGCTTGATTTCAAGTAGGTACACTTATAAAATCTCACACATTGTTCTATCATTACATTTCAATAATGTACACTTGTAGATACTTACACAGTGTTGTATCTTTAGTTTTCAATTAGTTACACTTGTAGATTCTCACACAGAGTTAGTTGTAAGTTTTCAATAAGGTACACGAGTAGATTTCAATAAGTTACACATGTAGAATCTCACACTGTTTTTGATCATTAGTTTTCAAGAAGTTACCCATGCAGTTTCTCAAACAGTGTTGCTTCATTAGCTTTCAATTAGTTATGCTTATAGATTCTCACACAAGTTTGTTTCCTTAATTTTCAATAAGGTACACGTGTACAATCTCACACATCTCCGTATCATTAGTTTTCCACATGTAGAATCTCACACAGTGTTGGATTGTTATTTTTCAAAAAGTTCCACCTGTAGATTCTCACACAGCCTTATATCGTTAGTTTTCGATAAGGTGCATGGGTTGATACTCAAACAGCATTGTTTCATTACTTTTCAATAAGGTACACGAGTAGATTCTCACACAGTGTTGGATCGTTTGTTTTCAATTTGTAACACCTGTAGATTCTCCCACAGAATTGTATCATTAATCTTCTATAAAGTACACGCGTAGAATCTCACACAGTTTTGTATTGATAGTTTTCAATAAGGTACACGTGTTGAATCTCACACAGTGTTGTATTGTTAGTGTTCAATTTAGTTACACATGTAGATTATTAAACAGCGTTGTAGGATTAGTTTTCAGTAAGTTGCACATGTAGAATCTCACACATACCTGGATCACACAGCATTGTATTGTTAGATTTCAAGAGATTATGGATGTAGTTTCTTACACAGTTTTGTGTCGATAGTATCCAAGCAAGTTGCACGGGTAGTTTCTTAAAATGTGATGTATCCTTAGTTTTTACAAGTTACACGTGTAGACACTTAAACAGTGTTGTATTTTTAGTTTTCAATAAGTTACTCCTGCAGATTGTCACACAGCGTTGTGTTGTTAGTTGTCAATTAGGTACACATGTTGAATCTCAAACAGCATAGTTTCCTTAATTTTCAAGAAACTATGCATGTAGTTTCTCACAGAGTTGTATCACTATTTTTCAAGTAGTTACACTTAAAGTTTCTCACACAGTTTTGTATCCTTTGTTTTCAACATATTACTCATTTAGTTTCTCACACAGTATTGTATCGATATTTTCCAAGAAGTTACACGGGTAAATTCTAAAACTATGTTGTATTGTTAGTTTTCAATGATGTACACATATAGATTCTCAAACAGCGTTGTATCCTTACTTTTCATTATGGTACATGTGTAGATTCTCACACAGGATTGTATCCTTAGTTTTTAATAAGGTACATATTTAGAGCTTCACACATCGTTGTATCGTTAGTTTTCAATAATGTCCACGTGTTTAATCTCACTCGGCGTTGTATCGTTATTTTTAATAAGTTACACGTGTAGATTATCACACAGTGTTGTAGTGTTAGTTTTCAATAAGTTACACATGTAGAATCACAAGAGTGTTGCGTTGTTAGTTTTTAAGTATTTACACATGTAGATCCTCACAGAGTGTTGGATCCTTTGTTTTCAATAAGACACACCTGTAGATTCTCACACACCTTTGTATCCTTATTTTTCAATAAGTTCTATGTGTAGATTCTCACACATCGTTGTATCGTTAGTTTTCAATAAGGTACATGAGTAGAATCACATTGTT